>NW_007247045.1:96178-147892 GCF_000164805.1 Carlito syrichta | reverse complement strand
GGGGGGGGGGCGGTTTGCGCCCGGTGCTGCCCCCGACCCGGTCGGGCCCCCCGCCGATCTGTGTCCCCTTTAGAAGATCACGGCGACCCATAATGGCGCTGACCCAGGGCACGAAGGCTGGCAAAACCACTTTGTGAGCAAGGACTATGTGTTTCAGACGTGGGGGTGGCGGGAGCGCCCTGCGTGGTCTTTCCAGGCGCTGGGGTGGTGAAGGTGCCAGGCTTGGGCATCAGGCCGCCTGGGCTCTAATCCCGGTTTCCGCCTCTGTGACTTGGGGGCTGATGTTCGTAGCACCTGCAGTTTGAGAATTCAGCGTGTTCACACGTGCGACTGCTTAGGACAGGCAGTGCCCCGTATGAGGCTGCTGTTCTGATCACCCCATTTGGCAGGCGGGGAGGGCGAGGCTCCAGGCTCTGCGTGCCTTCCTCACGGCACACGGCCGAGGAGCAGCAAGGTCCAGGTCTCAGGGTGCCATCCGTTTAGTTTTCTAGTTGGTCTCAGCTTCCAACCTGCTCCCACCTCCTTTCTGGGCTGTTCCTCTGAGGATGAGGCATAGCCTGCAGGACATACAGAGATGCCTACCAGGCACGTCGCCAAGCCCTTGAAGGAGTTTAAAACGGCCTGCCCAGTGGAGGCCCGGGACCCAGAGGGTGTCCCTGTCTTAACTCTGCAGGGCAGTGTTCAGAACCCGACCTCCAAGCCCTCCTGGAGCCTCCTGCTGACTCTGCGGAGTGGTGAAAAGATCCCAGATTGTGGCTTGCATTCTGCCTCGGCTGCTTATGCACGGTGTCTACACCTCACCTCTCAGAGCTCAGTTTTCTTCACTAAACAATGGAATGGTAGCATCTGCCTTGTGGGGTAGTGGCAAGGCTTAGAGATAATTATACAAAGCCCCTTTCAGGCATTGGGATCGTAGTATCGATACCATTGCTAGGGACTGGCTGTGTGAACTTGTGTGTGTCTTCTACTTTCTCTGAGCCTAATTTCCCCCACCCTGATCAAATTAACTTTAAATGCTGCAGCTGATCAAAACATGCTCCAAGGCCACCTGTTCCAGGAGCTCTGAGGAGGGAGGGGTCAGGAAGGAACATCTTGGTGCCAGTACCTGGACCTTAAAAGCTTTATGTCCTGAATGAATGAACAGAACTGGGAAGGCTGATTGTGGGGATGAATGAATGAATGAGCATTCACTGTGAGTCTCTTTCCATGTTGACAAGGTGGGGCAACACTGGGGAAAGGTTCATGGACAAGGAAGGAGATTGCATTTCACAAAGCATTTAATGAAAGGCCAGGCACTGTGAGTCTCTTTGCCCAGTTCCAAAAGCGCCTTCACATCCATGATTTTACTTGGTATTCTCCATGATGTGACCAGGAAAGTTTTATTGCAGTGACTGTAATTGTTATTATAGCATCATTACTATTTATTGCATTTTACTGGGGAATCCTGCCACTTCCCACTTCTGGGTCCCTGGCAGACATAAACAATCAATCAGGAGTTTGTGCCCTCTTGGTATCCTCAGACTGCTTCTCCATCTCACCCTCGCTACCAATCAATTTAAGTTGTCCTGAGAGTGAAACCCATTTTGCTTCCCTGGCTAGCAACTTTCCTAGTGGCAGTAAATTCTTATCAGGTTGACTTGAAAGGCTCAAAGAGGAAGAGGCAAGCTGGGCTCAGGGCCTAGGTTTCCTGACACCTAACCAATCCAGTGCCCTGTGTGCAAACATCAGCTAGAAAACTGCTTCCTTCAAAGGGTCTCACGTTTCTCTGACCTACTAAGACAGTCCCAGACACAGATAAAATCCTTTCTCCATTGCAGGCTTTCCTTAAAACATAAAACAAACAAACAACAACAACAACAGAAACAAAACAAGCATGGGCAACATGGCGAGACCTCATCTCTACAAAAAAAAAAAAATTAGCTCGACATGGTGGCACTTACTTGTAGTTCCAACTACTCAGGAGGTTGAGGTGAAAGGATCGCCTGAGCCCAGAAGGTTGAGGCAGCGGTGAGCCTGGGCAACATAGTAAGACCCCAACTAAAAAAAAAAAAAATTACCCAGCAGTGCTGTCAATAAGATCAGGCAAGATTGAGTTTAGGGATTAACAGGTTGCTAGAGCCAGGTACACCATTCTTAGGCTACAGAATGGGCCAGACCCCTCAAGAAGGGTTCTACACTGTAATGTATTAATCACTGCCAGCAAAGACTCAAATTTACTCTTATCTCCAAACTGGAAAATGCTTTTGACTAGCAAACTGGACATTTTCATTTTCATCATGGCAAAAGCATGAACATTCTTTGGATTTGTCACTTTCCAGACAGAAAACTATTCCTCCTGGAGCCCAGGATCAGCTGCGGTAGGCCCCCATGTCATGGGTCCCTGCTGCCTGGAGTGGCGAGGGGCCTTCCTGGGCTACTGCGGGGCAGGGCGGCCTGGCCGAGCCATGTGACTTTCTGGACCTTGGTCTGCTCATCTGGAGAAGACATAGCAGGGTCAATTACCAGCTGAGGAACTTTGGGTGAATTACTTTGCTTTGCCGGCCACGGTTCTCCTATTTAGAAAAAGAAAATAATGCCATTTTCTTTGACGATGTGTTGAGTGGGTCACACTCAGTGGGTGTGTGAACGCAGTCACGAGAAAGCACAGAGTAGGAACTAAATCTCTCAGTCTTGCTGGTCCCGTCCCCTCATCTCACTGAATTCTTGCAAAACAAAAGCAAATAATTCTTGAGAAAACACTGTCTACACCAGTGCTATCAGAACTCTCTTGGACGATGAAAAGATTTTATATCTGCCCTATCTCAGACAGTTGCCACTAGCCATGTGAGGCTCTGGAGCACTTGAAATGTGGCTAATGTACTGTATTTTACATTCTGTCTAGTTTAAATCCATTTAAATGTCAATAGCCACACGTGGCTAGTGGTAACTGGGGAGGACTTAGTAGCTCTAAACCCACAGTAATAATCTCATGAGGAAGTAAATCTCTTCTCCATCCCCTACCAAAGCGAAGACCTTGCCACCAAGCTGTCACTGTTGCCCAGGTGTGTGTGAGTTCAGAAGCCAGCTTCATTCTCCAGCAGCCTAAGAGACTCCAAATATACCCATTTTTATGTGACACCCAGAGACTTGCTCAATGATCTATGACCCAGGTCTCCTGCTTCCTGGTGGAGTGCTGTCTCTACCCACAGAGAGGCCCCTCCTTCATCCCCAGTCACAGCAGGCTAATTGATTCTCCCTCTTCCTGGGGACAGGGTCAGAGGTGACCTGCAAGATGAACCCTGTCTGCAGTCTCAGGTGGAGACCATTCTAATTACTGTTAAAATTCTGGAATGTTGATTCCTGACACAAGAGACCTTGTGGTGGACTAATAGTTGGATTTTTGCACTTTTTTTTTATCGCCACAAGGGTCCCACAAAGTAGTCACAGACTACCTCCCCTCCCTGCCCCCTGCGAAAGGAAGATGTGTTCCTGTGACTTGGGAACCTGAGAGTCCAGCTGATGGAATTTCAGGTAAGTGACGGCCAACCTAGCTCCCAAGCAGGGAAAGCTCTGAGTTGCTCTGAATTTTATCTCCTCTTCTTAGAATTGTGCGGAGACCCTCGGGGGTGAATCTGATTCAGTAAAGTCCCCACAAAAGCACATGATAGGAGATAATGAAGATTAAGGGAGAAGCTTCAGCAGAGGCAAACAGAGAGATGGATTCACTGAGATGTTATCGTATCAGAACCCAAGGCAGAAACAGTCATCTAAAAACAGAGCCATTCACAGTGACAGTGAGGGGATTGTCCATAAAAATCATCATGTTGGTTATCTCATCTAAGAGGGCTTCAGTACTTCACACAAGACACTG
Organism: Carlito syrichta; assembly: GCF_000164805.1. NCBI lineage: Eukaryota > Metazoa > Chordata > Mammalia > Primates > Tarsiidae > Carlito > Carlito syrichta. The sequence goes on along the minus strand of NW_007247045.1, from coordinate 144,042 downwards.
CTCAGGCACAATCGGAGCACTTTCTGCCACTTCCCACCCATCACAAACCATCCTGTATAGAAAATGCTCTGAGTTCCTCCAGCATGGCCTGGCTGCCAACCTCAGAGTAGTGGCAGAAGTTGAGGCCTAGGAACCTAGGAGCTTTGTGTGAGTGTTTCCTCCTTGAACCTTTCAATTTAACTTAATAAGATTTTATTGCTGTTAGAACAGCTGCTAGCCAAGGACACAAAGAGGCTTCATGGGTGAGAACTCCAGATCGATTATTCATGTCTGCCAAGGGCCCAGGAGTGGGAAGTGGCATCATCCCACAGTAAAATGTGATAAATAGTAAAGATGATATAAATAATAATAATAGCCATTACAATAAGTTAAAACTATAATAATTAAACATTAAATTAAATGTTGTCATAATGACATCAAATAAACCAGGTAGCTTTAGAAGGGCCCTTTAGTCACCCCCGTGACTTTGTAAACTAAAAATAAAATTCTAAGCTGCCCACTAGCTGAATGGGTCCCCTCCTGGTGAAAAGGATCCAGGAAAATCTTAAAATATGAATTCCTGGCCGTGACGGGAAGAGAGGTCAGACATACCTCATTATACCCTCTCCCTTTTGGGAGTTAAGGCACAATAGCTGGCTAGCGTTCATGCTAAAATAGAGATCATAAGGCTAATAAAATGGACTCTTCGTAACAATAAGATGCCTATTGTAAACAGGACCTAGGGCCATGCCAGACAAGGGTTAAGTCACATACACTAACAGGTTGCTCTGGCCCAGTTCTGGTTAACAGACTTCCTGATCTTAACATTCCTTTCTGCTGACTCTGAGTTTTTAGACAAAGGTTTATTCCTTTAACTATTTGCAAATTTTTTATTTTTAAAGCAGGATTTATCGAGAGGACAGAAAAGTTCCCACAGTGGGAGGGGACCTGAAGGAGTTGCCCAACCAATTGAAAATTAAATATTTCTGAGTCTACCTGTAACCTGTAAGCTCCCACTTCAAGATATCCGCCTTTTTGGGCCAAACCAATGTCTGCCTTCCGTGTGTTGATTTATGACTTTACCTGTAACTACTGTCTCCCTAAAATGTATAAAACCAAATGTAAAATAAAACCATTGCCTCAGGTGCACTTTCTCAGGACCTCTTGAGACTGTGTTTCTCAGGTCATGGTCACTCATATTAGCTCAGAATAAGCCTCTAAAATATTTTATAACTGGGCCAGGCATGATCACACCTGTAATCCCAGCACTTTGGGAGGTCAAGATAGAGGATTGCTTGAGGCTAGGTGTTCAAGACCAGCCTGGGAAACAGCAAGACTCTGCCTTTATAAAAAAAAATTGTAAAATAGATAAATACATAAATAAAGTAAAGAAAAAAATATATTTTACAGAGTTTGGTTTTTCTGCTAACATCTCCCCTGCCACCCTAATACTCCAGAGTTTCAGCATATGAAACTACCCCATTTCCTGAGTCTACCACATCATTTTACTCCCTAGGGCACCAAGACTGGTTCAAATTGTCTCTAATCTATTAGTTTTTTTGGTTATTGTCTGTTTCTTCTGCTGGAATGTCGACTTTTCATATAGCTTCACTTTGTTCACTGGTATATGGAGCTATATATACCCAGCTCTAAACTGATGCCTGGCATGTAACTTCTAAACAAATATTTATTGATTTCTCAAAATGAGGGCTAAAACTAAAAGGTTTTTAGAATAACATGTAGGAACAAATTTCTGTGACCTTGGGCTTGGTAAATGTTTCTTAGATATAACACTAAAAGCACAAGTGACAAAAGAATAAAATAGATGTACTGAGCTTTATCAAAATTAAAAATGTTGTGCCTCAAAGGACACCTCCAAGAAAGTGAAAAGTCTACAAAATTGGAGAAAATATTTGCAAATCATATATCTGATAAAGGTCTAGTATCCACAAATACATAAATAGTTTGGAAATCAAAACAAAAAGACAAATAGTTATAAACAATGGGAAAATGGGTGAAAGATTTGAATCGACGTTTCTCTAAGATATACAAATGGCCAATAAGCACACAAAAATGCTCACCTCATTAGTCATCAGAGAAATGCAAATCTAAACCACTAATGAGATACCACTTCACACTCATTAGGATGACTATAATAACAAAAAACAGATATTAACCTGTGTTGGTGAGACTATAGAGAAACTGGAACCCTCACACATTGCTGATGGGAATGTAAAATAGTGCACCCCCTTAAGTGGTTTCTCAAAAAGTTAAACGGATTTACCATAGGACCCAGAAATCCCACTCTTAGGTATATACCCAAGACAAAAAAATATATATGGCCACACCAAAACTTGTAAACACATGTTCACAGCAGCATTATTCATGATAAGCCAAAACGTGGATGGAAACAGCCCCAATGTCCCTCCATTGATGAATGAATAAATAAAATGTGGTATATCCATTCAATGGAATGTGGTTCATCAATAAAAAGAAATAAAGCACTGACACATGCTACGAGATGGATGAACTTTGAACATATTATTCTGAAGGAAAGAAGTCAATCACAAAAGACAATCTACTGTATGCTTCCATTGATATGAAATGTCCAGAACAGGGAAATCTCTAGAGACTGAATGGAGATGAGTGGTTGGGGGAAGGAAGAATGGGGCATGCCTGTTGGTGGGTATAGATAGGGTTTCTTTTTAGGGGATTAAAATGTTGTAAAACTAGATTGTGGTGATAATAGCACAGCCCTGTGAATGTGTCAAAATCATTAAATTGTACACTTTAAATGAGTGAGTTGTCCAGGATGTGAATCATCCCTCAATAAAGCTGTTAAAATGAAAGCTCTGGGCAAGCAGGGACGGTTTCCAGCAGATGATGTCTAAGCTGAGACCTGTGGTATGAGCAGAGGGAAGTGATGTTTGGGTAGGGTGGGGGACACAGAGGAAGAGGTGTGGAAAGTGGGTTCTTCATGATGGAAGAAAACCTGGGCAAAGGGCCCAAGGTGGGGAGAATGGCTCCTGGAGGTGCAGGAAGGGTGGTGTGGCTCAAGGGAAGCAGTAGAACTGGGAATGAGGAGAGAGGAATCATGGCAAGAAATACTGGCAAGAGAAGGAAAGAAATTCCCATTCCACTGGTGACAAATGGAATCCTACTTTCAACCCCTAGTCCTAGGCTTCATTTCTTAGGTCGATCAGAGAGTGAGTACCCTGGACAAGAACTCAAGTTTGTAGGCTTGATATGGTTAAATAGGAACACCTACCATGTGCCATCGTAGCCCAGATTTCAAGATTATGAGATATGTGTGCTGCCCCTGCACACTGACTTACCACTGACATTGGCAGGGGCAGGGAAGCCCAAAGTGATAGCAGGCCTCCCCAAACACACACGCATGTGACACACACACCTGTGTGCATATGAGCATGTGCTCATGAACATACACGTGGCACCCAATGAGCATTCACAGACGTGTATACAATTGCACAAATGCACACAGGGGTACACTCATGAGTGCCCAATGCACACATTCATAAAATACTTATTAGCACGAACACATCCTCACACATGCACAGTCATATGCATGCACACACATTCACATATGTACACACATGCATACACAGATACACAGGTGTCCACATGCACACATGTGCGTGTACACACACTTATGCACACACATAGACATTCAGAATAGAGCTCAGGCTCCCTCTCTCTGCCTTGGGAGCTCTGTAGGAATGCTCAGGAAGCTGTAACTTCCAGAACAACAAGCCCACTCCTCACCCACCTGGCTTCCCCTTCTCTCACTCTCCCAGCTCTGACTTATTCATGTTAGTAAAACTTAATCCTGATGCTTTTAATAACAGTGTTGGCATTCTGCATTTTCTTCTGCGTGTTCTTGCAGCCTGGTGGGTGATTCATGTGCATTATGTTCCTTTCTCATGTGATTGTCTCTTGCTTCTGTTCTCCTAACTTGGTGTCTTATCTATAAGTCATGGTGACACAAACATTCAGAAGTTGTTTAACTCCTGAGCCCATTTCCTTCCCCTCCATCCCCCAAGACCCATCTGATGGCAGCGCCTCCTTCTGTGGGGGTTTTCAGTTCTGATGGAATCATCATGACACTTGATGGTTTGATAAGTCTGGACTCCTTAATCCAGAGTATTCAAAACCTTCCAGTTATAATCCCAGCTCTGCTACTGGGACAAATGTCTAACCTCTCCCAGCCGGTGATAATGATGATACCCTCCTTCCTGCCAGGAGACTGAGAAAATTGAACAGGATCTAACACAGTAAACAAGCCAGTACAGTGTCTGCAGTAGCTCAAGGGAACTGCAGCTCTCTTCCCTATTGGTACCCCCTTTGGCAGTGACAGGGCAGGGCTGGGATGCATGACTGCTTTGGGAATGCTAGCATATGTTTGTCCTTTCAAATAACAGTCTTTAATATTTGTTTGACATTTGTTCAGAGGTGGTCAAACAGAAGGAAGAGGAGAATATCCTCTAGTGGAAGCCTTGGGACTATCGTGCTGAGGAATTCAGCTCCACCCCAGACTTGCATATCTGACTCTTCAGTAGTCATGACCACTCTTGGGAGATGGTGAACGACCCAGTTGTTACTTGAGAAGCTCCCTGGGGTTGCCACTCCCCACCCAAGTGGTTTCTTGGAGTCTTCTTTTTAAGCTGCCCTTAGTTTGTGTCTGTGGGAAATCTCTTGACCTTTTAATCAGATTCTAGCTGTGAAGTGAGACTAACAGGAGAAGAGTTAGACTCACATATTCTAGGGATCCTTGGGGGTGGGGTAGACCCACATCTTAATTATTGGGTTGTTTCTTATCTGTAGTATAGCTCTATGTCCCTCCCCTTCCTCAGACATCTCCAGAGGATGCCTACTGCACTACAGAATGGAGTCCTATTTCCTTAGCATTTGGGGTTGAGAGGGGGTGGAGGCATGACCTGGAATCAGCATGACAATGCTCTTCTGCTGTTCTTTCTCAGTTCCTGGAGGTTAAACACCCATTCCTCACTTGCCTGACTGTTGTCTACTCACGCTGCGGCTCTCTTCCAGGTCCTGTGGAACTCATTTTCTTCCCCAGGGTCACTGCAGTGACTGGACTTCTGGAACCTGCATTACTTGCCTGAAAGCTGCCAGAGCATGCATACTCTGCCTGCCAGACTTGCTGAACATGAGTGGTCCCCCTCACCATCAGCACAGCCCTCAATCAACATGGGAGGAGAGTTGATGTATACACACCCTGGTTCCCTTGCCCTTTCAAAGATAAATTTGAGTCTGCACTATCCAGGTTTCGGAACTCTCCAGAGAGTTGAAGCTTCAGCTACCGGCAATGCGAATGGCTTGATAACACATCTTCTGTGGGCTGCCTTCTCCCTCACTTCCCCACTTCTTAAGGTGTCTCTTCACTTTCCAAGTAAACGATTCAGGGGCAAATTCTTTCCTCAGGGTGTGCCTGAGGGAACCCAAACCAAGGCAGGTCCTACCTGGAACCTTTTCCCCTCAGCCAACTCCACAAAACAGACCCTCAAAGCCCAACTTCAATGGGGACCCCGTCTGAAGACACGGGGTGTAATAATAGTTAAGACTCGATGCCAGACACCACTCTAAGCATTTTATATGCACTAACTCATCTAAGCCTCACAGATTAGATGGGCTTTCTGAGGAGGGTCCTGTTATTACCATCATTGTTCAGATGAGGATACTGAGGCACGAAAGGGCTAAGCACCTTGTCTTAGGTCCTATAGCTAGAAAGTAATGGAGTTCGAACATTGTAGTGATAATGTCTGAGTATATGGCGACAGGGCCCCAGGGAGCGTGCAGAATGGGTGATGGTGATGCCTGCCTACGTGCCATGCCTGGTTTGTATGTCACTTTTCCCTTTGGATCAACTCTCTCAGGTGGAGCATGGAGGCCTGACCTAGTGCCAAATATGCCCAGGGCTCAGGAGCTTTCTCTAAGTGACACCCCCAAACCAAATTACATCTCGCCTGATTCCTCTCACAGCATCTCGTTCATTTCCTCCATGGTCCTTCTCACAAGGTGTATTTATTTTTGTTCTACTTTGTTTGCTTGTTTGCTTTAGAGTCTGCTGCTCCACATGACAATAAATCTCAGGAGAGCGGTGTCCAGTCTACTGTGACCTTGCCATATCTTAGCACCAACCGCGGCACCTTGCAAACAGCGGGCGTTCAAAAATACCAGCTAACCAGTGAGTGACAAAATGCATGGCCAAAGAGAACTGGAGCCTTCTTGGTGATGGGAGGGTCCTAGATGGGAGGACCCTCTTGTCCATGACCTGGTGTGTCCTTCTAGAACGTGGCTCCACAAGAGTAGACACCTTGCCTGAGTCACTTGCAAATGAGCGGCAGAGGGCAGTTTACAGATGGGGACTTTATGTCCAGAATTTGATTTCTGGAAGGTGCCCCCAGATTTCAGCGCTGTCAATCCAGGGGCCAGACTCTCAGGCTCCCAGTTGAAAAACAACCGCTGTGAATACGAAATGAGGCACATGCACTGAGGTTCTTCGATCGGCAGCACGTGTATAAATTTCAATAATAATGGGGATGCATGCATCAGACCTATCAATCATCACTCCCTGTGCTGCTGAGACATTGCTCAATGTCAGACTCACGCCTTGCAGACATATTCTCTGGAATCCAGCTGCCAGGCCAAAAGCCCACGGCCCCCACCTTGGGCAGTCCTTTGCCCCTGCCAGGCCTCAGTCTCGCTGTCTTCAGTGGGGGGGGGGGGTTCGCAGTGGAGAGTCTTGCCCTGACTGTCCAGATTTTAGAACTCTGAGTACCAAGATGGGACATGATGGAACATCATTTCTCCCGTCTGTTCACCTGGTGCCTGCACAACTGCCTGCATGTCTAGTGATGTCTCTCCTCTCCTAAAAATGCCTGGAATGGCTCCCTTTTGCCTGGATAATGCAACTTCTACTCCTTACAGAGCACTTGAGACCTTGCTTCACCTGGGGGCCATGTCCCTTCCTACCCACTTTGCGACCATCCGGCGGGGAGCCCTGTCTTGCGTCTCTCACCTCCTCCACTTCTGCTCCTGCTCTTCTCGTCTCCTTCTCCTCTTCCCATCCTGTTCATACCCATTGCCTGGCCAAGTACCCGAGACACCGCAGGGGCTCAGACACGAGTGCTTTGACTTCCTGTGTAGGAGCCAGGAAGGCTTCGGGACAAGGCTGCATCAAGTTGTTTCATGGGGACGAATGCAGAGAATTTGGATGGGAAGACACTGCCATAACAAGAGACGAGGAGGTTATTTCAGATTGTGGACACAACAGGGCAGAATGACTGGCGTGTAAGGGGAAGAGAGAGGGTGCAGGCAGGGAGTGGAAATCTCACGGCTTGGCATGCTAGGAATTCAGCCCGTTAGCACTTACAGGGCTAGATGAATGCTGGGCTCGTGGTCACCTCTGAGAAGCAGAGGGCCATCTATTCTGTGCCCAGCTCTTGGCCAGGCACCGGGAAGGAGCTTATAAGGCATTATAAACATTAAACTACAGTAAAAGGCAAAAGGGGTGTGTCAAGAAGAAAGATGGGAGCTAACGTTTGCTGGGGTCCTGCCATGCGCCAGACGCTTTGCATTCACTCCTCTTGTAGATTGTGTTTCTAAAGATGCCTGTAACTCTATCCTATCCTAAGTGCTCTTTTGCAATGTGACTGCACTCCTTGCCAGTCAAGAGCTGGTGTATATTTATCCTCCCCTTCAGTCTGATTTGACTGTGTAATTTCTGAGATGGGGCCTAAAGACACTGATAGTGTGTCCACTTTCTTGCTGTCAGCGCTCTTTCTCGAGAGCCACCAGAGACCATGCCATGAGGAAGTCCAAGCTGTCCTGAGGAGAGAGGCCATTCAGAGGAGCCCTGATACATTATTTGCGTGAGTGAAGCTGTCTTGGTTGGACCTTTTGGTCCAGCCCATCCACCAGTCAAGAGAATGATCCCAGGGGACACCGTGAGTACCAGAACCACTCAGGCCTGAATCCCTCACCCACAGAATCCTGAGCAAATAAAATGGTTGTTTTATAAGCCACTGCGTGCTGGGGGTAGTTTTCCGGGCTGCAAGAGGGAACCAATACACCACTTTAATCCTCCTATACAACCCCAAGAAGCAGGTGGTGTTATCTCTACTTTACAGATAAGGAAACAAGATTGGAGAGGTGAAACGGCTAGTCCAACATCATATGGGAAGCCGGTGGCAGAAGCAGATTCAGACTCAGGCCTCTGTGACCCCAAGACGTGGCCAGTTCCCTCAGTCACGGTGCTCTCCAAAGCAGAGGGCTGAGCCTTTGATTCTGCTGAACTCCATCTGGGGCAGGAAACAGTGGGAGGAAGACTTTTCTCTTTTGTACCTTTTATGTTTTGTACCTTTTATGCTTTGAATATATTACCTATTCTGCAATGAGCAAACAAAGGTAACATTTTTATTTACAAGAGAACAATTGTGGTATGTGTATACAGGTCAGGGTGGGAACAGATGAAATCAGGGGCTGCTTCACGGAACAGTGGCAGCGGGGCTTGGCTTAGAATTTAGTGGTTCCCACTCCTGGCCACACTCTAGAATCCCCTGTGGGGCTTTAGAACTCCTAATGCCTGAGTCCCACTCAGAGGTGCTGTTTTAATTGGTCTGGGGCAGGGCTTAGGCTTCAGGAGTTTTACAAAGCTCCCTAGGTGGTTCCAGTGTGCAACTAAGGTCCAGAGCTGGCAGCTCGATGGGGGATCAGCTGATGGGGGATCAGGATTCCGCTTCGCAGCGGAAGTCTGGGAAGGGACAGAGTGGGCTGTGCTGAGGGAGCGGCGTGAGCAAAGGCAAGACTGAAGTGGATGATTTGTGTGGAAAACCGTAAAAAAGAACTGCTTTGGGGGCGTAGATGCTTAAACTAAGCACAGCAGAACAGAACAGAACAAAAGAGAGTGGCCCTGCCTTCTGTGCCCTGGTGTTACGTGCTCATTGAGTCAGTTCACAGAAATGCTCAGCCTTCATGGCCAGATTGTACCATCTCAGGAGGAGTTCATTTGAGGGATGGTAATCACTAGGTTTGGTTACAGGGAGAAATGATGCACAGTGCCAAGCCTCTCGCTGCACAGGAACGACCTCTCCTAGGGCAGAGCTTTGCTGGGATCCTCAGCCTGCAGCCAGGCACAGCCTGGCATCCTTAGGTTGCAGGGTCTGGGGCTCCCTTGGGAAGCAGGTGCTGCAGATAGCCACCCCAAGAGACTTTCCTTGAATTTCCAGGGAAGCAAGCTTTCATCAGGCCAGGCCCTGTGTGACCCAGCACAGCACCTTCAAACTGCCTGAGGAGCTTTGAAAATATCCCAACACTCCCAAATTCCTTCCCTACACCCAGATTTGGGATTCAGGATTTGGATGCCTTTGATTGCTGGGCAGGGGGGCTGCTTGTTGAAATGAGCTTCTCTAGAAGCTTCGAGCAGATTAGAGCAGTGGCTATTGGACAGTGGTGTGTCAGAATCACCTGGTATGCAATCAGGTAAGACAGAGGATCATTGAAAGAGAATAGGGCCTGAGCGTCCTATGTTAACCAAGCTCTCCCCGGTGACTTTGATAGACACCAAGGCTGGAGAACCATTGTATTAGAGCATTAATTCTCAAACTTGGGGAGTTAAAAAAAATACCTTGGCAGCCATAAAAAGAATGAGATCAGGCCAGGCTTGCTGGCTCAGCCTGTAATCCCAGCATTTTGGGAGGCCAAGGCAAGTGGATTGCCTGATCTTGTGGGTTTGAGACCAGCCCGGGCAATTTGGCGAGACTTCATCTCTACAATAAATAAAAAAAATTAGCCGGGTGTGGTAGTGCGCGCCTGCAGTTCTCGCTACTCAGAAGTCTGAGGTGGAAGGATTGCCGGAGCCTAGCAGGTCGGCACTGGGATGGCCGTGAGTGTGCCACTGCACTCTCGCCTGGGTGACGGAGTGAGACTCCAGCTCAAAAAAGATAAAAAAATTAAAATAAAAAAAAGAGAATGAAATTGTGTCCTTTGCAGCAGCTTGGATGCAGCTGGAGGTCATCATCCTAAGTAAACTGACTCAGAAACAGAAAACCAAACATGTTTTCACTCATATGTGAGAGCTAAACAGTCACAAAAATGGAAATAATAGACACTGGACACCAATAAGGAGGGAGGGAGGGGATTAGGGTTCAGAAACTACCTACGAGGCACAATGCTGACTATCTGAGAAATGGACTACCTGAGACCCAATCCCCACCGCTACACAATATGTCCATGTAGCGAACATGCATGCACACCCCTTGAATCTAAAATAAAATTTTTAAAAAGAAAAAAGGAAAAAAAAATACTATCACCTTGATTGCACGCCCAGAGATTCTGACTTTATTAGTCTGTGGTGTGACCTAGGTATAGAGAATTTTAAAAGATTCCCCAGGTGATTCTAATGTGCAGCAAAGTTTGAGGAACACTAAACTAGGGAATACAGAAGGAAATTCAGGGAATAGAGAAGCAGATTGGGTACATGCGGGAATTTAGTATGTGATAAAAGTGAAATTTTAAGATTTGTGAGGAAAGGATACATTTTCAGTAACGAGACTGGGTCAACTGACTATACATTTGGAAATAAATTCAACTATATCTTTTTTCATGCTTGCAAATGATAATAAATTCCAGATGGATTACAGACATAAATGTAAAAGACAAAATAACAAAATTGCCATATAGAAAATTATTTTCATAACTACGGGGTGAAGAGGGCCTTTCAAAACATGACACAAATTGCAGAAGCCACAAAGGAAAAGATTGACAGACTATCTGTCCCCCAAACTTAAAAAACTATTTGGTAAGATAAGCAATAAACAAACATAAAAGACACATGACATGCTGGGAGAAAATATTTGAGACCCATATAATAATCCAAAGGTTAGTATCCATAAGGCATTAACTATGCCCACAAATTAATAAAAAAAGACAGCAACCCAATAAAAATGGGCAAATGATATGAAGAGGTAATTCTCAGAAGAAGCACATACAGGAGAATATAGATTTATATGTCAATAAATATATTTTAAAATATTCAACTTCACTAGTAATCAAATAGGCATACATTAAATAACAGATATTTTTACCTATCTGATTAAAAACAGATTGATATTATCTATATTGGGAGTGTGCAGGGAAACTGAGAAGTCTCAAATGTTTTTGGCGAAAGTGAACATGGAACTTTTGGGGAGGGCAACCTGGCATTAATGATCAACATTTTAACCTAAATAACTTCGTGACTGGGAATCTTTTTGAGTCTTGGGCTCAGGCGATCCTTCAACCCCAACCTCCCAAGTAGCTAGCACAACAGGTACACACCATTACTAATTTCTTAATTTTTTGTAGAGACTAGGTCTTGCTATGTAGCCCAGGCTGTTCTCAAACTCCTAGACTCAAGCAATCCTCCTGCCTTGGCCTCCCAAAGTGCTGACATTACAGGCATGAGCCACCGTGCCCAGTCTGGACTTGTCTTTAGGTTTTTAAATATAACAACAACAACAATGATAATAGCCTGCATAGACATAGTGCTTTCTGTGAATCCAGGCAGTCTTGGATTGAAACCCTAGCTTTGCCACTTACTAACTCTGGGTCCTACGGAAGGTCACTCCTTCCCTGCTCTGAGTGTCAGTTGGTAAACAAGTTGGTAAATAAGGAGACTGCTTTAAATGAGGCAACCTTGGCGAGGCGCCCATTTCTTGCACACAATAACCCTCCACAATTCACTGCCAACCTAAGGGTCACTTCCTTTAACCCTCATAATGTGGATTTGAAGTTTAAACTCAGCCTATTTACTGGCTTCCTTTCTTTAAAGCTCTGCTATCAACGTTCCTAAGATTTATTCATGGTTTGGTTTCAGATTTTCCATTCTTGAACTCTTAGGGCAACTCTCTGAGTCTTAAAGTCATTCAGTGTCAATTTTATTACCTCTCAGTATAAATTGTCCAGCCCTTCGTGACCCACTGAGTCCTCTGGCTGTGTGTGACATTTTAAATACTAACTTTGGGGTTCTTGTCTTAAAGGAGGAATTAAGTTTAAACTGTGGCTCTTTAGAAATACATAAAACATGAGCTGGGCTTTTAATGGAAAAGTCACCTTCTCATAAGCTCTGCAAGGCGCGGCCGGGACAGGCAGATTTAATCCCCGCCCCTTTTCAAAACCAAGAGCAAATATTGGTTTACCCTTAACCAAGATGACCCCAGGCCCAGTTTTGCTGCAGTAAAACTGCAGTAGGTGCTTAGATGCAAAATGGAGCCAGGGTTGAGCCTGTGACTTGGAGTCATCTTACTATAGCTTGTTAAGCGGATGAACACTCTCCAATTAAAGAGGAAGGAATCCTTTAGCCAAAGGACGGATACTAGAGGTGTGGGATTTCAGGAACACATAAGGAACGGGATGGCTGAATAAATCAGGATTGTCACAAGATTCACTCAATCTTGAGGACACAGGTCATCTGGCTGACTCTTTAGAAGCCAGCATCGCAGTTCTCGTTGGGCAAAACCAGGTGAGATGCCAGCTTGCTACCAGAGCACATACATGGCGATTGGCCTGCCTGGCTTCTGAGCTGGTCTCTGTCAGTTACTAGCAAACTTGAGCAAGTTATTTAACTCCTCTGTGTCTTACCTGTAAAAAGGAGTGCCTCCCTTATAGCATTGTTATGAGGACCAAATTCATTCATTTAAAAAAAAAGGTTAAAAGGATTCCTGACAATATTTTTAGAACTAAAGCCAGGAGCTAGTAAAACTTCACTCAACTAGGGACCCTTCCTTGATGTGACTTACTCCTACTGACTTTCAATGATTCTTTAACAGATAGGATCCCTAAATAAAAGACTTTTTAATTTGGTGGGAAATCTTAAGATTACCACTCTACCCTCCAAGCACCATGGTGAATGTGATGGTCTTGATCTTTACCATGTAACTCAGGGGCAGAGAGAAAGTCCTCCAGCTCCAACAATGCCCCCTTTACCTGTTCATGGCACTGGAAACCCTTCTTAGTGTCTCTGTACCCCCTTCCAGCATGAAAGTACAGTTGAAGGATTTCTACACCAGGCAAGGACTTCTTGCTATGAGTGCTCACAGAAGCTTATTCTTCTGTTCTCTTAAACCTCATTGCACTTGGATTTATGTTTTCAGTTTCTTCCTACCTGTTAGCCTGTGTGATGGTTAATTTATTTTGTGTTTTGTTTTTTGTTGCGGGTGTTTTGAGTCTGGGTCTCACTCTGTCACTCAGGTTGGAGTGCAGTGGCATGGTCATGGTTCATTGCAACCTTGACCACCTGGGCTCAGGCGGTACGGTGGCCTCAGCTCCCCAAGTAGCTGGGACTACAGGCATGAGCCACCATGTCTGGTTAATTTTTTTTTTTGTAGAAACAAGGTCTTGCTACATCACCCAGGTTGGTCTGAAACTCCTAGGCTCAAGCAATCTTCCCTCCTTGACTTCTCAAAGTGCTGGCATTACAAATGTGAGCCACCATGGCTGGCTGATGGTTAATTTTATGTGTTACTTGACTGGGCCACAAGGTACCCAGATATTTGGTCAAACTTTATTCTTTGTGTGTCCGTGAGGATATTTCTGGATGAGATTAAGATTTGAGGGGGTAGATTGAGCAAGTTGGCCCTCCTGATGTGGGAGGCCCCCATCCAACCAGTTGAAGGTTCGGATAGAACCAAAAGGCTGAACCTCCCATCGGTAAGGGGGGATTCTTTCTGCCTGACTGCATTGTGCTGGGGCATCAGTCTTTTCTTGCCTTTGTACTTGAACTGAAACATTAGTTCTTGGTTCTCAAGCCTGCTGGCCTTCAGACAGGAACTTATACCACTGTCTCTTTTGATTCTCGGGCCTTTGACCTGAGACTGGAACTACACCACCAGCTCTCCTGGGTCTCCAGTTTGCTGACTGTAGATCTTAAGACTTCTCAGCCCCCATAATCTTAGGATTTCACAGCCCACATAAGCCCCCAGGCCTTAAATGTGCTGTCATGGCTTGGGTTGACCTCTTGTGCATTCTAATCTGAGAAAAACACGGCCAGAAGCTGCTGGTCCTAGAAGTATATTGAATCCAACCCAAAGCCTAAAGCCAAGCCAGGCCAACTTGTAACCTAGATTACAGCCATAAATTCTTTATAATAAATCTCTTTATTTATATAATGTTTTAACATACATGGATATAAACATATATATGCACACATTTTTAATTCAGTGGGAAATTCTAAGATTACTTTCTGCTCTACCCTCCAAGCACCATGAAAAACATGATGGCCTTGATCTTTGCCATGTAATTCAGGGGCGGAGAGAAAGTCTCCCAGCTCCAAAAGTGTCCCCTTCACCTGCTCATGGTATATATATATATATAATTTTTTTTATTGGTTCTTTTTCTCTGGAGCACCCTCACAAGTACAGGCTGTCCATTCAGTGATAGCAGGAAAGCTCTCTGTGCCTCAGTTTCCCCAACCATAGAGCCTAGTGGGGACATCCAACCAGTATTGTTGAAGGGAGAAACACCAGAGTAAAAAGGGATCCCTGTGACAAGGCCAACCCCTGGACCCCCACCCCTTACAAAGCCCTGGAGGCAGCATGCAGAAGATCTGTGAAGTTGGTGATGTGAACATTTGGGGCTTTCTTTTTTTGTTTTCTTTCAACATTCTTCTCTCAGCCCTGGTGGGTCATTTGTCTCTCACAAACCCCAAATCTGCTCTCTGCTTAGGATACATTCCATTAGCTAATCCACACTAATGTGTGAGTGATGAGGAGAAGTGTGTCTTCAAGGGATGAGGAGCTCATGGCAATATCAAATGTTCTCCTGGTACCTGACATGTGGCGGGAACTCAATAACTATTATCTGTGATTATTGAGTGAACAGGAATCCCAAGAGAAAGGATTTAGCCCCATTTTATAGAAATGGCTCCTGAAGCTCAGAGGGGTGGATCGGTTACCTAGGGGCACACAGCCCACACATGGGGGATCTGGGATTCATATCACGGTGAGACTCCAAACTACATGCTTTTCCCAAAGACCGCTTATGGCTGATTGGATCACTGCCTCCAAATATTTACCTCCTCCCTTAACAGAAGTGTACATCCTCACACTGGCTTTGGCCTCATGGTGGGCAGAGGGTACCTCCCAGTCCTTGACTTTGGGCTTGACCATGTAACTTGCTTTGGCTACTGAAATGTCAGCCGATGTGCTGTGTGCAGAGGCCTTAAATGTGCTGGCATGGCTTAGGTTGACCTCTTGTGCCCTCTAATTCGCCATGAGAAAAATATGGCCAGAACAGCTGCTGGCTCTAGGAGCATATTGAATCCAACCCAAAGCCTGCAGCCAAGCCAGACTAACCTGCAACCTGGAGTACAGCTAATTCAGTCATACTACCAATTCATGAGGAAGAAAAATCAACATGTATTGCTGTAAACCACTGAGTTTTGGAGTGGTTTGCTATGCAGTGTTAGTTCAGCAGTCTCTGACTAATACACTTCCCTAAATGAGCATCTTTTAAAATGGCTCAAGCAGAGAAACATGGACAGAACCATAATGTTTGGGTCCCTGGAAAGAGTGCAATAGATGTTACTGGTCTCCGGGTCTCCTTTTTTCCTTGGCATGTGGGAAACTTTCCAACACCTTGGAGCTAGTCGGGACCACATAACTATTTCTGGCTGATGAAACGTGAGCAGAAGTGCCATGTGGCACTGTCAGGCTGCAGCAGTGTCATTCCAGTGCATGCCATGGTTTCTTTCCCTGTCACAGTGGTCCTGGAGGAAGCCTCAGATGGAAATGAGAGCCACAAGATCAAAGCAGCCTGTGTCACAGAGTCACTTCACTGGGGTCATTGTGGATTTTCGTGAGCAAGAAATAAACTTCTGGACTGGATGCAGCGGCTCATACCTGTAATCCCAGCACTTTGAGAGGCCGACACAGTAGGATCGCTTGAGCACAGGAGTTCTAGACCAAGGCTGTATAGTGAGACCTCGTTTCTAAAGAGAAAAAGAAATTAGCCAGGTGTAAGAAATTAGCTGGGTGTGGTGGCATGGAGGGCGAAGCAGAAAGATCACCTGAGCTCAGGAGGTCGAGTCTGTGATGAACCATAATTGTGTTACTGGACTCCAGCCTGGGCAATGGAGTGAGACCCAACTCTGAAAAAAAAAAGAAAAAAGAAAAATAAGCTTTTGTAGTGGTAAGTTACAGAGATTTGGGGATTGTTTGTTCCTACATAATCCAGATCATAGTAGCCAATATACAGAGTGAGGAAAGGATGCTGGGAAGGGCTGTAGTTGCAACCTGTTCCGTACACCAACTCCAGTTCTCCCCATCAGGGAGAAAGGCTTTGCCATGAACTTGCTTCAAGACCCAGGAAGGTCCCTCGCCCCCTTGCTCTACATCCTTCATGGTCACGTGGGGGTCTACTGGGGCTTCCCTAGGAGCATGCGCTCTAGGTCTCTGGAGTTAGCTGCCGCTTTGGGTGATTTCAATATATTCAGTGGGGCTCTCACCCTGGGAGGGACTGCACTGGTGCCAGCAGGCAGGGCTCTGGGTGCGGGAGGTGTGACTTCATTGGTTTTCATGAGGACTTTTTATGCAGGAGCTGGAGATCTGCGGGCACAGATGCAACACTTGACAAATCCATAAATATGCATTTGGAGTCACCACTGCCCAGTTTTCCTGTGAAATCTGCATCACAAAACCATGTCCACTGAACAGAGGATTTAGATCAGGTCAGAGGAAATCACTTTCCTCATTTTTGAAGTGCAATGGATGTCTCTGCCCTGCTGACATAACTCTTGGTCAATGTTAAGGATTGAGGGAGGAGAGAGAGAGAGAGAGAGAGAGAGAGAGAGAGAGAGAGAGAGAGAGAGAGAGAGAGAGAAACGGAGGGAGAGAGAAGAGAGAGAAAAAGAGAGAGAATATGGACTTAAAGAGTGCTTTATAACCTGTAAAAGTACTGGATGCCACTGTAAAGGACATAGAGATGAACACAGCAGAGATCCTGGTTTCTCCTTGTTAGTTAGCCAGTCAAATAACAAGATGACCCACCAGCCAAGGCAGAAGAGTGACAGCTGTGGGATGGCAGAGAGAGAGAGAGAGAGAGAGAGAGAGAGAGAGAGAGAGAGAGAGAGAGAACCATCAGCAGGAGAATTAGGGAGGACTTCCTGGAGGAGGTATAATTGTAGTAAGTTCTGAGGGCAGGTAGAACATCCACGGGGAAACAGAGCAGCATGAGAAAATGCATCAATAGTACATTGATATGCACAGGGAACAGCAATGAGGCTGGTCTGGAAGTTTTGGAAGAGTGACGGTGTTACCCTGGCTCTGCTGGAGTATGCTGAACTTCTCTGAACTCTGGCTTTTGTTGTTGTTGTTGAGTCAGGGTCTCACTCTGTCACCCAGGCTGGAGTGCAGTGACACAGTCATGGCTCACTGCAGCTTCAACCTCCTGATTTCAAGCCATCCTTCCACCTAAGCCTCCTGTGTAGTTGGGGCTGCAGGTGTGTGCCACGGTGCTCAACTCTTCAAGGGATGAAGAGCTCTTGGCAGTGTCAAACGTTATCCTGGTGCCTGACATGTGGAGGGAACTCAACTCTAGTTTGTTCTCCTACAATTGGGATAATAATACCTACCTCTTAGGGATGTTGTGAGGATGAAAGCACATGCATTAGGTAAAGGCCTTAGTACTTTGACATGTGGTTTGCATCCCATGAAGGGGAGCTAAGGGCTGTGTCGTGGTCTGGGAGACTAGATGACACAGGAGAAGGGGCAGGTAGCTCCCAGTTGGCAGCAGCCCCTATGAGTAGCTGGCAAGCCCTGCGTTGATCTCTGAAAGATCAAGCCTTCTGGAATCGGGGGTTCTGGGTGGGTGTCTCAGCTCTGCCGTTTCTTACTTGTGAGACCCTGTTCTGAAATTTCCCAGAGTGCATCTACAACACAGAGGAGCCTCAGCATCTTGGTTGCCTGGACTGGAGGCTCCTGTGCTGTCTTTAGAAAAGAAGTTTTGTGTAAGAAGATGCATGGGCTGGGCTCCGTGGCTCAGCCTGTAATCCCAGCATTTGGGGAGGCTGAGGCGTGTGGATTGTCTGAGTCCGAGGGTTTGAGACCCACCCAGGCAACTTGGAGAGACCTCGTCTCTACAATAAAATAAAAATTAGACGGGCGGGGTATAGCACAACTGTAGTTCCGGCTACTTGGAAGGCTGAGGCGGAAGGATCGCCGGAGCCCAGCAGGTTGAGGCTGCGGTGGCCAGGAGTGGCCACTGCACTCCAGTCTGGGTGACAGAGTGAGACTCCAACTCAAAAAAAAAAAAAAAAGAAAAGAAAAGAAAAAGAAAGAAGATAATGCATGGACCAGGAAGGGAAGGCCTCAGGACTGGAAGAGGCTCTGGGAACGAGCTTGTTTCATAGTCTCTCCCATTCTCTAGGGAGGCGGGCTCCTTTCTCCCTGCACTACCTACTGGTTTGGTCCCGAGGGAGGCAGGGGGATTGGGGCCCTACCAAGTAGAGCCCTTTAAACCCGCAGTGTACTACGTGACCAGCCAATGGGTGGATGCTCTGTGGGTCAAGAGCCTCCCTGGACCAATCAGTGGCGCCGGTGCACAAGAAAGCCTACATCAATTTCCCCAACAGGGGTTGTGGAAGGGCGGCTCGACTGCTGGATGGGGCAGACTGGTGATATTAATTCTCTGAAAGCATTCTCTTGAGAATCCGATGAACCAGTAGATAGAAATTCACCAGTCTTGATCCTGATCGTGTAAGGGTTGGGGAGTCCCCAAGGACGGGGACTTGAACAGAGACTCAGTGTAGCTGAGAGAAAAAAGGTCAGCATCGTTTGCAGAAAGGTGAGATGAAGTCTGTCCTTGTACACGCACCCCGGGATTCCAAGAAGGATATGAAAACAGCTGTCTGGGAGCAGCTGGATTAGTAGTAGTAAGGGTGCTGCCAGGCCAAGTCTGCGTGGTCTCCAGTTTTGTCAGAGACTTGCTGTGTGAACTTGCTCCGGTTCCTCAATCTCTCTGGACCTCACGTTTCCCCCAGTTGTAAAGTAGATATAACTATGTCTGTCTAACATTCTTCCATGGCTGTTATACAGGTTGTGCATTTAGCTTTGAGGTCACTGATGAGATGTAGCGGTATGAGAGCAGGAACCAAATCCTCATATTACAGACATGGACACACAGAACAAAAGGTAAGCAAGATTGTTTAAGATATGCTGCCTGAGTCTCTGCCACATACAGAGGCCTGTGCCAGGCATAATGGCAGAAAAGTGGTCAATCCTCCCTCCTCACTGCAGCTGGAGGGACTTTTCTGAGTTGCACACCAGATACTGTCATTCACCTACCTGAAACCAAAAGACTGGTGGAATCTTTCAGGACAAGTTAGACATATTTATTAAGAGTCTTAAAAAAGCAATTTTGTAGGGGCCAGTTAAGAACCCAGATTTTGGAGTCAGGCACCCCTATCTTCACAACCTTCCTCTGACACTTACCTCTGAGCCCCAGTCATACTCCTCCCCTAATGGCTGCCCTATAGAATTGCTGTGAAGTTTAAAAGATGTAATACAGATTCAGACTTATGGCAAACATTTAATTGATGTTATTATTGTTAATGTAGCAGGTTGAAGACTGCTTTAGTAACTTAACAGATGCCAGAATCCCTCTTCAGGAGGGAACCATGTTTGCTTGGGGAAACACCCCATGAGGTCTCTTGGGGGAAGAGAAGGACCTGTGAGTACGGCCTTGGCAGAAGCCAAGATCTCAGGTGATGAGGGTGCTACTCTGTCTAAGGCACAGGGAGGCATGTGTGGTTCTGTTTCTGGAAGAGAGAAATGAAGAGGTGAGAGAAGGGGAGGGACACAGAGAAAGCGAGATGCTAAGATAGTTGGGCGTCAGGAGGGTGAAACCCACTATAGTGGACCCTGGTGGAGGACCCTGCTGCTGCATGTTCAGATTGCTCTCCTGTTCTCAACGTAAGTGCTTCATCTGTGTCCTCAACTTCCCAGAGTTAAGAATGCCCACTGTGGTCCTTTAGGGGCTAGATTTTGATGGGGAGAGGCAGTGGGTCGGAGCTCTAAGCAAGGACAGACTCTCAACTTACCTGATAAAGACCAGAGACGGCAGGGATGGCTCTGTCCAGGAGCTCCCTGAATCTTGAACCAGCCTTTGTGTTCGTGCAGCTCCCTCCTCTCACCCTACGGAGGTTAAGCCAAGTTTACCCTGAGTGGGAAGGGAGTACCCAGCTGACATCTGGGTTCCACTGGCATATCTGCAGTTAGAACAATAAAATCTATGTTATCCAACTCTTGAATGTGCCAGGTACGAGCCAAGAAGGTTACATGTCTCCTCCTGCTTAATCCCCACAACAACCTCCACGAAAACCGAAGTTCAGAGTTTAAGTGACTTAGTTGAGTCACAGAGCATGTCAGTAGGCGGAACAGATTCAAGTGATGCCAAAGTGACTTCACAGCTGGCCCTGTTAGCCAACTGAAGTGGACTGGAGCCAGATCTGTGAATGAACCCACAGACAACATTACAAAAACAGAAATCCAGACACGGGTGCAAGGACGTGACTTTGTACATATCCATAATATGTTTTTTATATGATGGCTATCATTTCCATGGGCAAAGGATGGAGTATGACTGAAACCAACAGGCTACTGGGAAAGAATCAAATCGGCTTATATCACATGCTAAAATAAGATGCTTATGAGATTTAAATGTAAACAAATAGTCATAAATATGGAAGTATTTGATCTTCACCTTGTAAGATCATTCTAAACATCTGTGCAAAGGCAAAACCATGAAAGAAAAGAGATTAATATATTTAGCTGAATAAAATTTTGAAAATCCCATAAGACTTCTAAACAAGTTTGAGAAGTCTAATAATAAAATGGTCAAAACATGTGTCATATAGATGGCAAAGAGCCAAGAACCCTTGAAAATTAGTAAAAATAAGATGAAAGGGTAAGGGATATAAAAGACTCCAAAAATATGCAGCCAATATATGTATAACAATATTTACCTTTGCTAATAGCAAAATAAATTTGGATTAAAATAGTCATTTCTTCTCTAACTGTCTTAGTCTGTTTCGTGCTGCTATAACAGAATACCATAGACCGGGCAATTTATAAAGAACAGAAATGTATTTCTCACAGTTCTGGAGGCTGGGGAATCCAAGATAAAGGTGCCAGTATCTGGTGAGGGCTTTCTTGCTGCATCATTCCACAGTAGAAGGCAGAAGGGCAAGAGAGCATGAGAAAAAGAGAGTGTGAGAAAGAGAGAGAGACAGACAGAGACAGAGAGAGAAAAGGGCTGAACTCATTCTTTTGTAAGGAAGTCACTCCCACCATATCAAGCCTACTCCCACAATAATGGCTCTAATCCATTCATAAGGGCAGAGCCTTATGGTCTAATCACCTTTTAAAGGTCCCATCTTTCAACACTGTTGTATTGAGGATTGTTCCCAACACATTTAAACCATAGAATTTACCAATAGTACAAAATTGAAAATACTTGGTATTGGCGAGTGTAGATGGAAATAGGAGCTTTCAGACTGAGAGAAAAATCACTGGTACAACCACAGTAAGTCCCTAACATATGAACGAGTTCCATTCCAAGAACACATTCTTAAGTCCAACAAAGTCATCCTAGGTACCAAACTAACACAACTGGCTATATAGTACTGTACATATTTAACAGGCTATCCTGACACTTGATGGAGAGAAATAATATATTAAAAAATGCAGGTGTGCATCATTAAATTCATAACTTGAAGGTTCGTGTATAGGAGACCAACTGTATTCTTTGGGTAAGTGAAACCTGATATATTAGAAATCATAAAAACACATCTACTTCTGCCAGCAATTCTACTACTACAACTTTAACCTGAGGAAGTAATCATGGAGGCATGCAAATATTCAGCAACAAGAATGTACATTACAGTGGGCTTTTTTATGATGATAAAATAAATGAAAACAACTTAAATGTCTACTAATAGGTAGGGGGTAAGTTATGGGCTATCCACATAACAGAATAAATCCCCAACAACCATTAAAATTGACACTGTAGATTCAGTCTTAGTAACAAGAAAAGATGTTCTAATTTTATTATTTAGATAAAGCATATTACAAATGGAATAATATGTGTAAAGTGTGACTCCATTTTGTAATATCTATATATCTGTATATATAAATTTGCAAAGGAAAAATCTAGAAGTTGCATACTAAGATATCAGTAGAACTGGGAAGTGGGATTTCTGATGATTTAAGTTGTTTTTGGTTGATTTTATTTTTTTGCTTATTATTATATTTCCTCCAAATATCTCATTAGTCTATATAAAGTATATGTAGACCAATAAAAATAACAAATAAAGTGATTTTTCAGAATGCAGACACAGCAGTACTTATAGGAAAATTCACAACTTTAAACATGCTATCACCAAAAAGAGAACAACCAACCTTATGTACTAGAACAGGAACAAAAACAAGCCAAAGTACAATGGTAAGAATACTATAGAAATAAAGATTAAAGCTGAAGTAAATAAATGAGGGTAAAGCAACAACAACAAAACTCTCTGGGGGAATTGACAAATAAAACCAAGAGATAGCTCTTTAAGGGGACTGATAAAAGATACAGATACCTCTGGTGAATCCAAGCAGGGGGAAAAAGAGCTCATAAATGAAATATAAAAGAGATGAGCACAGAGGGGGCACACCACACAGTTTCATGGTAACACATTAAAAACATCTTAATGAAAATGAATAATTTTTAACAAACCCAGAAACTACCATGGCCTCAAAATATGCACCTCATTCATATGACAAAAATCAGCTACTGGCTGGGTGCAGTGGTTCATGCTCACAATCCTAGCACTTTGGGAGGCCAAGCGGGGAGGATTGCTTGCGTCCAAGAGTTGGAGACCAGCCTGGCAACATAGGGAAAATTCTACAAAAAAATTAAAAAATTAGCCGGGTGTGGTGGTGCGTGCCTGCAATCCCAGCTTCTCAGAAAGCTGAGGCAGAAGAATTGCCTGAGCCCAGGAGTTTGAGGCTGTGCTAAGCTGTGATTGTGCCACTGCATTCCAGCCTGAGTGGCAGAGTGAGACCCTGAACAAAAAAATAATAAGAAAAAATCAGCCACCAAGGAAGCCCAGGCAGAAGGAACGCCTTCTTGTCAAAGTGTTCTGAGAGTTGGCCTTCCTTTCCTCATGACAAAATGCAAATTAATTAAATAAAGAAATAGAAAGGAAAACTTCTGCCAGTAGCTTGATCAAGCATGTCAAGACTGGCCTCAGAATGTTATTAAGACGCATCAGGGCTGCTGGGCAAGATGACATCATTTGACAGAGGCTGAGATTTTCTTCCAAGCCACAAACCAGCTCAACGGTTTCTGTGGGGTCCCTTAGGTCACGTGCGGCCTCTTTTGCTTGGCAAGGTCTTACACCTTGGAGCGTGCTTCTAGGTTAGGCTTGTGGATTCAGGAATACTCAGCTTCTGGTCAAGTGCCAGCCTTCAAACTGAGCCTTCTGCTCATGGATCCTGCTTTGAGGAGCCTAATAGAATGGGTGCATCAACTTGATGTTTTAACAGCCATGATATGATGCCCTAATTTGTCACATTTGTGGATAAAAGTGAAAACCTGAGGGTGTGGGCATTTCCTTGTACATTTTTTGCTAACATTTTTAACTTAATCTGGGTCCTCTGCAAACATGAACAGATGTTCATAATCATAACTGTAGAGTAAGACTTAAAGTATACCTTTTAAAAACATCTATTTACACGAAATAATTATAGACCCCAAAACACAATGATGGTGATCAGATATTACCAAAATGTATAGACTGCACACCACACTGTACTTGTTGGGAGAAGAATCATAGTATGCCATAAACCATTTTTATTTAATAAAGACCAATTTCAAAATACAGTACCAGAAAGGAAATCAAAGAAAAACATGATTTAGGGATGCCAGGTTTAACCTCCTCCCCCAAAGCTCATTTAATTCCAAGGACTCTGTGTTAAGAATCTTGGTCTTATTCCATCCCCACAATTTACCTAACCAGGGGCCACCTGCATAGATCCACAGGGTGTGAGAACTGGTAGAGATGCCATCTCTGCTGTATAGACGAGAAGACACAAACAGGCACTTTGTAGGTCTTAGGTTGGGTTCCTGGGTATATTAGTCAAGTTTCTGCAGAGAAAAAGAACAAATGGGTGTGTGTGTGTGTGTGTGTGTGTGTGTGTGTGTGTGTGTGTGTGTGTGTGAAAGAGAGAGAGAGAAGGAGAGAGAGAGAGAGAGAGAGAGAGAGAGAGAGAGAGAGAGAGAGAGAGAGATTGAGTTAAGGAAGTGGCTAATGTGATTATGAAGGCTGGCAAGTCCAAAATCTGCAAGTGAGACGGGCAGCTTGGAGACCCAGAAAAGAGTTTATGCTGCCGCTGGACTCTGAAGACAGTGTGGAGGCAGAATTCCCTCTTCTTTGGAGACCCTCAGGCTCTTTTTTCTTGAGGCTGTCAACTAACTGGATAAGGTCCACCCACGTTATAGGGGCTAATCTGCTTTACTCAAAGTCTATTGATTTAAATGTTACTCTCATCCAAAAAATACTTTCATAGCAACATCCAGACTAGTGTTTAACCAAATATCTGGCTACTGTGGCCAAGTTGACACGCAAAATGAGCCATCACCCTGGGGGAACAAACTCTGAGCCAGAGATGTGCATGTAGATGGTTTGTAGATGAGTGTCCTTCGAAACACCTGGGGTGAGGGGTGGGCCATGAGGTGGAGCAGGGAGAAAAATTGGGCTGCAGTGCATTTGCAACAGAAGCCTCAACTGATCCCACTGGGAGCTCGGAAGCTAAGTTGGCCCTTGTGGATTCAACCGGTTTGAGGCAGGGAACCCGAGTCTTTATCCCGCTGCTTAGTCCAACCACCAGATGGGGATGCCCCTGGAGAGGGACGTATTTCTGGAGTACTTGAGTTGAATGTGTCCCCCAAAATTCCTGTGTTGTAACTTAACTGCCAATGTGATAGTATCAGCCGATAGGATGTTTAGGAGGTGATTAAGTCATGAGGGCAGAGCCCTTGTGAATGAGATTAGTGCCCTTATAAAAGGATTCGAAGGAGAGGGTTCATTCTCTTTTGCTCATCTGTCATGTGAGGGTACAACAAGAGAGTGCCATCTTGGAAGTAGAGAGTAGCCCTCATCAGACACTGAATCTGCTGACACCTTGATCTTGAACTTCCTAGCCTCCAGATCTGTGAGAATAAATTCTTGTTCTTGATAGATTATGCAGTCTAAGGTTATTTTGTTATAGCATCATCAGTCACCAATTCTTCCAATACCTGGGGCATGAATGCCTCCATTTGGAAGAATGGGTTGTGTGATGCATCATCTCACTTTATCCCTCACAGAAACTTGTAAAGTGGGCACGATGATCCCATTTTATAGATGAAGAAATGGAGGCTCAGACCAGTGAAATAACTTGCTGAGACTCGCAGGGCTGGTGGGTGGCAGCCAGGATTCAAAGCCAAGCCTGATAGTCTCTAAATTAGTCCAAGTTGTTCAATCACTCAGCTCCAAGATTTGGACTTTTGTCTTGGATTTATCTTTAACAGAAATTCCCATGTGGAGGATTTATACTCTTCTCCCTGTTTAGATTGGGGGTGCCCTGATCGACAGTTGGATTAAGGGACACACAGCTAATACTTCACAGGTATTGTTCCTTTGAATCCCTCTAAGGGCTCTATGCAGCAGAGCATTATTAATGCTAGTTAACAGGTGAGGAAATTGAGGCACAGAGAAGTTAAGTAACGTGCCTAGATTCTTACTGCTGTTAAGAGATGAAACCAGAGTTTGAACTCAGACTGTAGTTGAATCTGGAATCTGAGCTTTGAACTTTCTAAATGCTGCTCACTGCTCAGATGAAGGATTATAGGAGTTCAGTGGAGAGAGATTGGGAGGGGCTAGAAGACACAGGGAGGTCTTCCTGGGGGAAGTGGCACTTAAAGAAAGTAACAGCTAAGAAGGATTGAACATCTGTTTGGGTAAGATGTGGATGGACAGAGAGAACTGGAGAGGACAAGATCGATGATTGTGCTGCAGAAGAAAAGGCAAGGAGGTGGGACTTGAATATGAAACGCACTGGGTAGGAAAAGAGCAAGCCAGCTGGTGCAGAGGTCTGACAGGCCTGAGAACCTGGAACACATCCATCACTGGTTGTTCCTTAGTCTTGGAATGTTTCATCTTCCTTGGCTCCTTCCCGTGCTTCGGTATCTGACACACTGACCCACATCACGAGCAATTGCACGCTGTGTTCTAGCATCTTTGGCAGGGCCTCTTGGCTTTATGGCTGCCTTCACTGAGTCTTACACTTGAATGGGCAGACCGGAAACTATTCGGGCCAGAGAACGCCATGCTACTCCATTGACCAAGCATGTCTGGCCCTTTCCACTGAGGTTTCCCCTGGACCTGGGCCCTTCTCTGGAGGCCTTCCACTGTCCTGTATCTGCATCAGGGCAGATACAAATGCCCTGGGGGCTGCTTCCAGATGAGGCAGTCACATATGTGTCACCCCCATCCCCACCCCCAAGGCTCCTCATAGTCCCTGTCCTAAGGTCTACAGATTGGCCATAGAGGTGGTGGCTCCCATAGAGAAGGTGACTGTTGATGGAATGGGCAGGATTTAAACTGGTAAAGGGAAGAAATAAATGAAGGGAACAGAAAACAAAGTGAGCAAAGTATCTATGTGGGCCAATAGCCAGTAACTCATTCATTAAATCAACAAACACTACTTGAGTACCTACTGAGGCCAGGCAATTTACAGGAAGGAAAGCACATCAACTTGGCTCTAAGGGGTGGCAAAATAATGCTAGAACTGTCTTTCAGGGGCTCTCTCACCCCAGCAGTAGAATCTAGGCAAGTTACTTAACCTTTCTGTGCTTCAGTTTCCTTGCCTGTTAACTAGCATTAGTAACTAGCTCTACTGCATAGAGCCTTTAGAGGGATTAAGAGCTCCTCCATGATGCCCTCCCCAGTTCTCTACCTTCACATGTCCCAAACTGGCCTCATTGTGTCTTCTCTTCCTTTTGGACTCCCTGTCTCCCATGAATGACACCACCAGAAACCCAACAGCTCAAGCCAGAAGACAGGGAAATATCTTTTATATATCTCTCCCTCACTGACCACGTCCAGGCCATCAACCCTCCCTGTCAAGCTGCCCCCGAGCAGCTTTCACATCTGTCTGCTCTCCTCTATTCACCTGCCTCAGGTGTGTTAAGGGCCATCACTTCTTGCTGGGCCTCTGCAGTGGCCTCCAAGCTGGCATCTGTGCTTTCATTCTTGCCTCCCTCCTATGCATGTACTGCATCAGGACAGGAGGCATCAACAGAAAGCATTAAGTCAAACATGGCACTTCCAGGCTTAAAATCCTTCACTGACCCCTCCTACTGCCCAATGTGTCCAATGTCCTGTGCTATAGACTGAATTATATCCCCTCCTCAAAATTTACATGTTGAAGCCATAACCTCCAGTGTGACTTGACTGTATGTGGAGATAGGGCTTGTAGGCGGGAATGTCCTTAAAGAGGAGGAGGAGGAGACAACAGAGAGCTCACTATCTTCCATGTGAGGATACAGTGAGAGGGCAGCCATTTACGAGCCAGGAAGAGAGGCCTCACTAAAAAACAGATTGGCTGAAACCTTGATCTTAGACTTCCAGGCCTCCAGAATTCAAGAAAATAAGCATCTATTGTTTAAACTTCCCAATATGAGGTATTTTGTTAGAGCAGCTGTGCAGACTAATACATGCTCTGATCTGTCCCCTGCCAACTCCATCCAGCTAATTTCTCTCAACTTTTTGGATATAATCAGAGCTGCTCTTTCTAGAAAGTTCCCTTATGCCTATAGGAGATGTTATTAGTACTTGGGCTGCCTCCCATGACCCCCATTCCTTCACTGGCAGCTGGCACTGGAGCTGGCGGTTCTCGTGCATATTGCCTGTGTGCTACCACCAGGCTGCCACCTCAAGTGCCCATGGGAGCTCCCCAAGGCTTTAGCCCCAACCTTCCATCCTTTGGAAGGACAATTCTGAGACTCATTCTGAACAATTCCTCAGTCTCCTCAAATTGACTCCCAGTTGCCCCAAGTATACACAGCACAATTCTACACCTTTATTGGCTTTCCCTCTTTCCCTGTCTTATGCTGTCCACTCTGCATGCCTGTGTCCTTTGGTCATGGCCCAAATAAACTCCCTGCTTCCTCATCCTTACCTCAGACTGTCCTTTCAAGTGACCCAAACAAGTCAATTCTTTTCCCAACCAAATAGGAGTCAATGTCCTTCTACTTTTTCCCCTTTAAGTCATGTACCACTCTGTGTTATAATTGTCTGTCTAGGTGTTCCTGTACCCCACTTACTAGTGTGAACTAGGAAGGAGAAGGGACCTGGCTATCCTGTTCCCAGCACACAGCACAGGATGCGACATGCAGCAGGTACCTCAGCAGGTGTCATGGAATTGATGACCGAGAAGTAGGGTGTTCATGACAAAAACATTCAACAAACTGGGAATAGAGGGGAATTTCCTCAGCATGATAAAGGGCATTTGTGAAAAACCTACAGCCAACATCACAGTCAATGCTAAACAACTGAAAGCTTTCTCCCCCAAGACAGGAGTGAGACAAGAAAGTCCATTCTTGCCACTTCTATTCAACATTGTACTGGAGGTTCTAGCCAGGGCAATCAGGACAACTTCTTTTCTTTTGGTTTATTTTATTTTTTCACTGTGAAAATGATTGGTTATTTTTAAATTTTTAAATAGACAAAATTATATATTTAAGATGCATATACTGTTTTGAAATAAATATACATCGTGGAATGGCTAAATCAAACTAATTAAATATTAATTACCTCACATACTTATCATTTATTTGTGGCGAGAACACTTAAAATTTGCTCTCTTAGCAATCTTCAAGAATACAATACATTGTTACTAACTATACTCATCATGCTGTACAATAGAGCCCCTGAAAAAATGAAATAAAAGGCATCTAGATTGAAAAGAAGTAAAATTGTTTATATTCACAGTTGACATGATCTTATATATGTAGGAAATCCTAAAAATAACCTATGAAATACCACTCAAGATAATAATCGAATTCAGCAAAGTTACAGGATTAAAAGTCAACATGCAGTCCAGATATGGTGGCTCAGTTCTATAATCCAGTACTTTGAGAGGTCGAGATGAGAGGGTTACTTGAACCCAAGAGTTCGAGACCAGCCTGAGCAATATAGTGAGACCTCATCTCTACAAAAAATACAAAAATTAGCTGGGCATAGTAGTGTACATCTGTGGTCCTACCTAATCAGGTAGCTGAGGCAGAAGGATCACTTGAGCCCAGGAGGTTGAGGCTATAGTGAGACATGGCTGTGCCATTGCACTCCAGCCTGGGTAGCAGAGTGAGATCTTGGCTTAAAAAAAAAAAAAACCATGCAAAAATCAGTTATAGTTCTATAAATATAATATAGCAGTGACCAATCCAAAAAGAAATTTGGAGAACAATTCTATTTAAAATACCACCAGCCAGGCTCGATGACTCAGCCTGTAATCCCATGCCTTTGGGAGGCTGAGGTGAGTGGATTACCTGAACCTGTGGGTTTGAGACCCGCCTGGGCAGCGAGACCTCATTTCTACAATAAATCAAAAAATCAGCCAGGCATGGTAGTGCATGCCTGTAATTCTGGCTACTTGGAAGGCTGAGGTGGAAGGATCGCCGCAGCCCAGCAGGCGAGGCTGCGGTGTCCGGGAGCGGCCACTGCACTCCAGTCTGGGCGACTGTGTGAGACTCCAACTCAAAACAAACAAACAAACAAACAAAAACCACCAAAAAGCATAAACAACCTAAATAAATTTAACAAAGGAGGCACAAAACTTGTTATACACTGGAAACTACAAAATATTACTAAAAAAATGAAAGAAAATCAAAATCAAGGAAAGACATCCCATGTTCATGGATTGCAAGATTTAGTATTAGCAAGACATCAATACTTCTCAAAGCAATTAACAAATTCAATGCAATTTGTATCCAAATCCTAATGGCCTTGTTGCAGAAATAGAAAATCTGATCCTTAGATTCATTTGAAATTGCAAGGGGACTTCAATACCCAAAATAATTTTGAAAAAGGAGAGAAACTCAAAGTTGAAGAACTCATGCCTCCTGATTTCAAAACTTACCACAAATCTACAGTAATAAAAACACTGTGTTAACAACAAAAGGATCGCTATATGGACCTATAGCATATAAATGAGAGGCCAGAAATAAACTCATACTATGGTCAATTAATTTTTAACAAGGATGCCAAGACCCTTGAGGGAAAGATTAGTCTCTTCAACAAATGATCCGGGACAACTGGTCCCTCTCCCCACAAAATTGTATCCTTTCTCACACCATATATGAAAATTAACTCATAATGGGCCAAACACCTAAACATAAGAGCTAATACTATAACTCTTAGATGAAAACAAGGGTAAATCTTCATAAGCTTTGATTTGATATTGGATTTTTAGATGTGATGTTAAAAACAGAGGCCAAAAAAAAAAAAAAAAAGGAAAATGGATGAATTGGACTTCAGCACAATTAAAAACTTCTGTGCATCAAAAGACAATATCAAAAAGGTGAAAAGACAACCTATATAATGGGATAAAATATTTTCAAGTTGTATATCTGAAAAGAAAATTGTAGCCAGACTACATAAAGAACACCTAAAACTCAACAACAAGATGACAATCCAATTTTGAAACTAGGCAAGGGAGTTAAAAAGATTTTCAACATTATCAGTCATTAGAGAAATGCAGATCAAAACAATGAGATATCACTTTATACCCACTAGAATGATTATGATACTAATAATAAATGGAAAATAACAAGTGTTGACAAGGATGTGTATGAATTGGAATCCTCATACATTGTTGGTGAAATGTAAAATGGTGCAGCTGCCATGGAGACAACTTGACTGTTTTTTAAAAAGTAAAACACAAAATTACCATATGACCCAGCAATTCCATTTGTGAGTATACTACCAAAAGAATTGAAAGAATATTAAAACAAAAACTTGTACATATGTCCATAGCAGCACTGTCTACAATTGCCAGAAAGTGGAAACAATTCAAATGTCTATCACCTAATAAATGGATAAACAACATGTGGTCTATCCCTACAACAAGACATTATTCAGCTATACTGAATGAAATATGTAAAATAATTGCAATAGCTTGCTTGACATAAGTAAGTCCATTTTGTTAAAATCCTCCATCTTAGCTGTCTGCCTGACCTAATATGACCGCCCCCGCAGTGTGTACGTGTGATTGTTGTAACATTTCCATGACCACAGACCCACAGCCTGGTTCCCCTGAGCTGTTCACACTGACCATTCTTGCTGACTGTTTGAAAACTCCCTAGCCACAAGTTCCGTGTAACTGCATGCCTTGTTAACTGAAATCCAAGAAATTGTTCCTTTTGTTTTTAGTTCCTTGTACTCTCACTCCCTGCTATGTAGCCCACTTGTGGATTTTGCCTTTATAAGCTTCTTGCTAATTATACTCGGTGTCAAGAGCTTTCTTGGCATGAGCCTACTCTTGACCATGCACTATTAAAGGACTCAAAATTCAAACCCGGCATGCTGGAGATTCTCCTTTCTTGTGGTTCGGCTATAATAATACAAAGGAATGAAATTCTGATACATGCTACAACATTGATGAACCATTAGAACCTTGTGCTAAGTGAACAAAGTGAGACACAAAAAGTCACATATTGCATGGTTCCATTTATATGAACTATCCAGAATAGTTAAGTCCACAGGAACAGAAAACAGATTGGTGGTTACCAGGGGTTGAGAGATGGGGGGTGGTGTTGGGAGTGACTGCCTAATGGGTACAGAGTTTCTCTTTGGGATGATGAATGTGTTTTAGATAGAGGCGATGACTGCACAACATTGTGGATATATTAAATGTGACTGAACTATACACTTTAAAATGGTGAATTTTTTCGTGACCCGCCTGGGCAACTTGGTGAGACCTCATCTCTACAATAAATAAAAAAAATTAGCCGGGCGCGGGCGCACCTGTAGTTCCAGCTACTTGGAAGCCTGAGGCGGAAGGACCGCCGGAGCCCAGCAGGTTGAGGCTGCAGTGGCCAGGAGCGGTCACTGCATGCCAGTCTGGGCGACAGAGTGAGACTCCAACTCAAAAAAAAAATAGTGAATTTTATGTTATGTGAATTTTACCTCAATAAAAACAAGAAAGAGGTAGGGTGAATCGACCTGTGGTGTCTGGCTGTTTCAGTCTTCCTATCTTACCTTGGGCTTGCATATTAAGTCCCATATGGC
This sequence comes from Carlito syrichta, assembly GCF_000164805.1. NCBI lineage: Eukaryota > Metazoa > Chordata > Mammalia > Primates > Tarsiidae > Carlito > Carlito syrichta. Next base: position 111,677 of record NW_007247045.1, on the reverse strand, counting down.
CAGACCTCTCTACCCTGCCCTTTCCTGTTTTCCAAAGAGCAGCTCCCCAGGCCTTCAGAGGAGGGACCACCATAATCTTTGCCCATCTCCACCCTATTCTGAAGGGGATGAGGATTGTCTCACATTTTAAATCCTCCATTTCACTGGGAGTGTCCATCAGAATTTGGTTAGACCTGTTGTTTTAGGTCACAACTACTTCTGCCAAAGGTGTATGAATATTTATGACTGCTCATATGCTTCATGTTTACCATGTCAGCAGCACTGTTTGCATTCATGCTGATAATAGAAACTCAATTTATAATAAAAACAAGCTTTTTGTTGTGAATTGGGTTTTAAGGATTCTATGAAGGCTGTGCAGAGATTTATTTTAGCCTAGTAAATGTCTTGCTCTAGGGTGAGACTTTAGAACCTTCAAACAGTTCATTTTGAAGAATTTGGTTATTAGAAAACTTTTATAGTCTCTTTAACTTAATGAGGGAAGAATAACAAATTGAATGGCTTCCAACAACAATGGATTCCTCATATCTAGAATGACCTGCCATTCTAAATGGGCTGTGGGGGTGGCTGGGAGCTGCTAAACCTGGATCCTAGACTACTCAAAGGCTAGATGGCTTTAGACAAGTCTTTTCTCCTTTTTAGGCCTTAGTGTTCTCTTTTGAACAAGCTAGGGGTTGAATATTTATATAATCAGAACTTTTGATTCTGCAATCCCATACTCATGAATTTTTCCTGAAGCAAAAAAGTTTAATATGAGCAAAAAGTTACGTTTAAAACTGCTCGATGCAGTATTATCTAAAGGCAAAAAAGCAGAGGAACAAAAGTATTTCATAAATTGGAAGTACCTGATAGAATTATAGAAAAACATATGACAGAATAGTAAATTGATATTAAAAATAGTAATTGCCATGTAGACACGCCCTCCCTGTCAATACCACCAAGACTAGTATGATGCTCATTAAAAGGACACAATGATTATTTCCAGATTGATGGAGTTATGGTTGATTTTTATTTTCTTCTTTATGCTTTTATGTATATTTCAAAAGTTCTATAATGAACATATGTGACTTTTATAATCAGGAAAAACTGTCACTGAAATAGCAGTTAATTTTATAAGGAATCAAATTAACAAAGAAGAAAATATTTAAGTTACTATGTAAAATAAGAAGGAACTGGAATATGAAATAAATATTCAGATTGCAACTAGGTTGAGATGGCAACAGACCAAATCCCTAAAAATCGCTTTGCTTAATTATCAATCCATCTAAACACCAATTCCCTAAAAATTCACCCCCTACCTTTAGGTGTTTTTATGTCTATTCAATTATGGTAGTCTTTTTCATTTTGCCATCTTTTGACACGTTAAGTATTTTTTATCTAGTTGTCTAATGGTACTTCTGTTAATTTTTATATTTCTAAGAGTTATTTTAAACATTTGCACCATTCTTTGATTATGGGATTGTTTTTATCCTTGTGTGTGTAATTGTTCCTTTTAAATCTACTAACTGAAATATTTTAACATAAAAACACTTGTTAGGCTGTTTGCTAAAAATCCTTTCTTCAACATTTAGAACATGTTTAAAACTGCTTTTTCAGTGGTACCTAGGACAATAAGAACAATAAACTGTAAAGCCTCCTTCTATATTGATCCGTCACTAGGATTCATTACCAAAGTTATGGATCAAGCAAGACAAGGATGGATGTTCTAGAAGACAAAAATATCTTTTATGAAACACTAAGATTTGATCAGTATAAAATGCTAAAAAGATGACAAGAAAGAATAAAATACCCACATGAGTTTAACACACAGTCAAATTTTAGGTGAATTCATCTTAGGGGACTGGCTGTAGGTGAATTGATCTATAACTTATGGACGTTGAAAGGGAAGTTGCAAAAAAAAAAAAGCTGCAATAGGGTGGGTAGAATTTTTGATGCTTTTATTCAAACTTATCTTTTATTTTATTTTTTTCCCCTTTCTCTCTCATTTTATTTGGAAGAAGGCATCTGAGTATCTTAATTTAAATTTTCTTTCAGTAATATGATTCAGCTGAAAACACCAAAGATGAGAACTTTTGACAAGTTCTGTGTTCGACCTAAGTCATTTATTTTGTGAAAGAAAAGAGGTCAACTGTTATTCACAGTCCTGATACTTTTTAATGAGATGGCATCCCAGTACCGGGAGCATAAGAAGTAATTTTATGGGGCAATGGATACAGATCGTGAAGATTTTGGAAGGGTGGCAACCAAGCTAAATTGCTCTGCCTAAGAATGGAAAAGCGGTTGAGAGTCCAGGAGCTAGAGTCATATACTGAGAAGACTGAAAGATCCAGAGAAACAGTAACCCTTCCTTGCTGAGAGTGATACCAAAGAAGGATGTGAGTAGCAAGGAGGGCGGGCCTAATGGGAACTTCAATTGCTGTATGGTCTGTTTCTCTTACTACATTTTCAGCAATCTCTACTTTGTTCACAAATCTTTTGAAATAATTGGAATTCTAAATGATGAATCTGAAGACATTTTGAATTTTGCTTCAAGATTAGCCCAGTGCAAAAATCATGACTTCCCAAAAGGGCAGGCCACATATGGGTTACAGATTAGTATTTCACACCTGCATGTGAATCTTCCAAGTAAGAAATAGAGGGTGAAAGAGAGAAAAGGTAGAAAAAAAATTATAAGCCATATTCTATCTTTGCTAGTTTAAAATTGAAATTACTAGGTATAGCTATGCTTAAATTTACCGACAGAAAGAGAAATGGAATGGCACTTCAGATAAATGTTTCTTCAAAAAAGTGCTATTGATTGCTAAAAACTTCTCTAATATTAAGGGGAAAATCACTTTAATTGGTCAGAACCATTGTTATTTTTATATGAAATCTATTTTAATTAAATTGAATGTCTACTGTTAATATCAGCTTAATATATTTGTATTTATTTGATCTCTGATTTTTGAACTCATTTCTAAATTATTTCTTCCTTTGTTCCTTTGTTTTTCTTTTTTCCTGCTTTCTGGTGCATTAATAAAAAGTTTTCTATATATAATCCCCCTTTTTGTCCCAACAGATGAAGAATTTGAGATCTTATTTATATTCCTTTAGTTTAAATTTTTGACATACATATTTAATTATTAATTTCTCTAATGCAATCTGAAGTTATTCAATATTTCTAATCATTTTTAGAGCAAGTCTTAACACATTTTCTTTAAATTTTATAACAAATCATCCTTGCTACTGCAGTCTAAGTATTTAGTTTCACTTCTATTTAAATTATAAGAGATGGTGTGATTATTATATGCAGTCACTAGTTAATTAAATTAGCCAACATATTTTATCAATTTCTGTGTTCATTATTATCTTCTTATAGCAGTTCAAGCTGCTATAACAAAAAAACACCGACTGGGTAGCTTATAAACAACAGAAATTTCTCACAGTTCTGAAGGAAGGAAAATTCAAGGCCAAGGTACCAGCAAATTTGGATCTTGGTTCATGGAAGGCACCTTCTAGCTGTGTCCTCACATGTTGGAAGGGGGACACTAATTCCAATCATGAGGGTTCTGCCTACATGACCTAATTACCTCCGAAAGGTTCGACTTAATTTTATCACCCAGGAGATTAGTGCTTCAATAAATGAATTTGAGGGAAGCACAAAAATTCAGACCTTAACAATAATTTTCTTTGTATTCTATTCTTGTCTTTTATTTCAAGCTTCTTGATGAAAAATCATTGAGTAGTAAATAGTAAATCTGGGGGAAAAATCTTTATTTTATTCCTTCCTCTAGAATGATAGTTCAACTAAGTATGGAAGTCTAGGCTGGTAACTATTTCCCTTAGTACATTTAAATTAATTATCTAATTTTCTTTTAGCTTTTAATTTGACTGATGAGAGTTGACTCTTAGCATGACTTGTTTGTTTTCTAGTAGCTTTTAAGACTTTCTTTGTATCCTTGCTTTACTGAAACTTCTTTATAGTGTGTCTAGGTGTAGATTTATTTCTCATAACCAGTATTATGTATTTTTAATTAGGGCTCATATCGTTCCTTAACAATGAACATTTCTTGGTCATTATTTCACTAAATATTTTTTCTTTTCTATTCACTCTTCTTTCTTCTTCTGAATATTCTCTTTGGAGTATGTTGTATCTTTTAAATCTATCCTCTTGATCTCTTATCTTTTCATTCTTTTGTATGTGTGTGTATTGTATGTAATATATGTGTGCATGTATATATAATACATATATGTATATAATCTGCCTTATTGTGCTGTGATCTAGATGACTTAGTACTATCTTCTAATTTACTAATTGTCCTTCCTACTGTATCCACCTAGAGTTTATTATCTCTATTGTTTATAACTTAAATGGCTACATTTTCATCTCTAAGATTTATAATTGGTTCTTTTTCATATCCTCCTGTTCTTATTTTATTTCCATCAGTATTTGTTTTATAAAGTCTTGCCCCCTTTGGACACATGATAGCTTTCATTATCTCACTGAGAGCTCTAAACATACTTATTTTAAAGTCTTTTCCAGATTGGTCCATTAAGTCAAATTTGATGGCAATGAATATATCTGATTATTAATTTTGTTAATTGTCTTTCTTAAGATTTCTCAGTTTCTTCATATTTTTTTTTGTTGAGATATAATTCACATACCATAAGATTCGCTCCTTTAAAGTGTACAACTCATTGGTTTTTTAATAAACTCAAAAGGTGTACAACCATTACCAGTATCTAATTACAAAACATTCATCACCCTCAACAGAAACCTCATGTTTAAAAACAGTCACTCTTTATTTTCCACTCCTCCTTACTCCTGGCAATTGCTCATCTGCTTTCTGTTTCTATGGATTTGCCTATTATGAACATTTTATATGAAAAGAACCATATAATATGTAGCCTTTGTGTCTGGGTTTTTCATTTAGTGCAATGTTTCCTCTTGTAGCATCAATCAATTTTCATTCCTTTTTTAGAGCTAAATAATATTCCATTGCATGGATATACCACACATTACTTATCTACTCATCAATTGATGGACATTTGGGTTATTTCTACTTTGGAACATCATGAATACTGCTATGAACAATTGTATTCAAGTTTTTGTGTGGATATGTGTTTTCTTTCTTCTGTCTGCTAAACTATTGCTATTAAGTCCTTCCAGTGAATTTTTCATCTCATTTATTGTACTTTTTAACTCCTGAATATCTATTTGGTTCCTTTTTATAATTTCAATATTTTTATTGATATTCTCTATTTGGTAAACCATCATTCTCATATTTTCCTTTAGTTCTTTGGAGCTTCCTTTAGTTCTTCCCTTAGCTTATCAAACATAATTTATCTAGATGATTTAGACTCTTTGTCTAGTAAGATCAGTGTCTGGTCTTTCTCAAGGACAGTTTCTATTGATTGTTTTTTCCCTGTGTATGATCCATACTTTCTTGTTTCTTTGCATACCTCATAATATTTGGTTGAAAACTGGACATTTTGATTAATATGATGTAATCTGGCAATGCTGGAAATCAGATTCTCCCCTTTTCCAGGGTTTGTTGTTATTGTTTTGTTCGTGTCTTTATTAGCTTTTCTGAACTAGTTCTATAAAGTCTGTGTTCTTAGTTGTGTTTAGCCATTGAAATCTTTCCTTATTTACCTTAGTGTTGAGCAAATGACTGAGTAGAGATGTCCTTAAACTCTTGCAATCAGTAAGTTTCCCTGTCTTTTCCAATGGATTGTATTGTGTGTTAGTGTATGTGTGTATATGTGTGTATGCTCATGCATGAACATTGGGATATTCTTTCTAAACTCATTCAGGCAATTGGCAGCTCTGTCTTAGCTTTCACTCATTACTTGTGCAGGATCTTAAGGTCAGCCCAAGATGGGAGCTTAGGATCTTCTCAGGATTATCCTGAGTATGTACACAGTCCTAGGTATGTGTACAACCCTATGCATGTGTGTGGCCTTCTAGGTTCCCAGGAACATGTCAGAATTTTAAAAGTCCCTATAGGCATCTCATGCCTCAGACTTTCCTTTTGAGCTTTTTGTTTAGCCTATTGTTTGACCCAATTATCTAATTGCCTTGGGAAGCCACAAATTTAATCAATTGCCTCTAATTGTTTTTAACAAATGCCCCTGGGAAAAATACTTTTTGCACTGTACAAACTTTGAGTCAGGTCAAGTAAAGGCAGTCTTTTAAGTGAGGTCTTCCAGAAAACCATTAGACAGGTCAAATGATGACAGTTCTCTGAGAATGAGGCTTTGAAGGAACTTCAACCCTGTGTGCCCCTTTGGTAGCTGTCAGACTGCTGGTTTTTGCTATGATTTGAGGTTATTAATTTTCAAGGCTGTTGCCTAGCTGGAGAGTATGAGATGGGAATACGGTAAATTAAAACTCCACAATACTTGCTGTCTTTACCAAGATTTAGCTGTTTTTCTGGAATAAATACTCCCCAGATTGATGACAGAATTTTATTAATTTACAGAGTTCAAAAAAGTGGCTTCTGAACATTTTTGTCAGTTTTCTCAAGAATTTTTAGATGTTATAACTCTGTCATTTTCATTGTTATCACCTTTTCATGTGTTTTTGAATTTTGGTATACAGGTTCATCTTAAATGGGAGAGCTCACTCCCTCTCCCTGTATTCCTCTGTCTAGCAGTTATGTGGCCATCTCCACCCAACCCCTTGGGATTCCTAGTTTAGATCCAGGTCCTACATTAGCAGTCTGGGGCTCTAGCCTGGGTATGACACTGAAGGTACTGCAGATACTCTCACTGAGTTAGCAGCTTGATTGATTTCCTGGATGTGAGGATCTGTCCTCCCTCATCTCCCCAGACTTGCTGTTTTACATAGATGTAACTGGGAGCTATCAGCAGATTTTTTCAGCTCCCTTTTAAAAGCAGAGGGTACCCATTTGAACCCCTGGCTTGGAGTAATGAGGTTGGCTGTAGTGCCCAACTCATTTTGAAGGCACTCCTGGTTACATCCTAGCATCCAATTTTCCACTCCCTCTATTTACTTCCCAATCTTGAGCCCAGGAGGCTCACTGTTACAGCCCCCTCTTCCCATTTTGAATTTCTGGTCCATGGAGAGTCTTCTTTCGTTTTTCAACAGACCTATTTAAAAAAATTTTTCCTCTTTGCATTTTATTGGTTGTTGCTATGTGTTTGGAGCATGAGGACTGGGAGTTGTAGGGGTAGACAAAACAAGAGTGATGTATTCTTGCTGATACATTGTACAAAATATGACATCATTAAAAAATTTAAGCTATTTTTAAAACTTAAGTTCGTATATATTGACTCTCTTCCCTGATAGATGAGAAAATTAGCCTAAAATGATTAAAAATGACAATCCATATCTGTGTCATTCTTACACACTGGGGGCAGTACTCTCGAGTATGCTTCTCTGACTATCCTATGTCTACTTCATTCCAAATTTTATAAAAAAGACAATAATTTATCTTGATTTTTCATTCTAGGAAAACACAGAAATAAGACACTAATCACCATAACAAGGGATTTTCCCTTTTCTTTTGTCAAGCATGTTTTATGAGGGTGAAAAAGTGGCTCTGTGGAGGATAGAAATAATTCCCAGAAAAACCATGATTCCATCCAATTATAATACTTGTATGCATACATATGAGTCTGGATGAAAAACTGTAATGCCCTATTGAGTGAAACTTCACTAACTAGAAGTATAAGGAATAGATGAGCCTGATCCAATTTGAACAAGTCTTACTGAACTTTTACAAGGTACAACTTGTTTTGCTAGGCATTGAGAGCATCACAGAAGTGAATGCAGACCATTTCTGTTTTCTAGGAGATGGGGAGGGGAGATAAAATAACTCAAGGCACACAGTGTGGTCTCCACAGGACTGATGTCTGTTAGTGAAGTTGTTTCAGAGTGCAGGCCTGAGGAACAGTTGACACTTACGACACCTGAATGTTTAAGAGCAAATTTCACCACCCCATTGAAAACCTCACCATGAAGAAACAATTCGTAGCTTTATTTGAAATTTTCCCATTGGCTTTTTATGACAACTCAGTGTTTCAAAAAGAGAAACATATTAATCAATTGGCTAGGGACACAGCTCTGAGGGGTCTGTAAATTTACTTATTTTAATATTGGGATCTAGAGGAGGAACTGATATCATTCCAGAGAAATCCCCTTCTAACAAAAAAATGAAATCAAACCTTCTCTTGAGTCTGTGGGTTCACTCTGGTTAAGGGTGAGATCCTGGAGAAGAGTGTGGGATGTGTCTCCAGAGCTGGATGTGTGATAGTAGCTTGGAGATGTAAAGAACAGCTTCATGGGCTCTCATAAGCAGCTTCAAACCTTGTTCTCCCAACTCCCCGCATCCTGAAGCCAGCATTGAGTTTATAGAACAATCTAATCCAGCCATTAACCTGTCTAAACTACTTTGTAACTTTCCGCTGGAATAAAGTCTAAATTCTGTAACCTTCATAAAAGGCCCTGTATGATCTGGACCCTGCAACCTCTTTTGCCACTCTCCCTGTACCCTAGACTTAACCCTAGACATACCCAATTGCTTATAGGGCTGTAAATTCATTATTTTCTGTGCTTGTCTCCATGCTGCACCCTACGCTGGACATACATCCCCACCCTTCCCTCCAAGAAGCCTTCCCTTGTATGACAGGGATGAACAACTAGTATTGGCTAGGATAATTCTGGCAGTGTATGACAGAGACCAAAGGACAGAGTCCTCCATGTTGGAGGACATGTTGGAGAGGACATAAAATATGGAGCTCACATAAAATAGTAATTTCTTTCTCACCAAAAAGCCCTGTTTCGCATGAAGGTACTGCTTAGAAAGTTGTCACTAGTGCAGATTCTTTCTATGTTGTTCTACATACTAAGAATGTATTCTTTAACCCAATGGGCCAAGATATCTCTTTGTTGTCACTGTTCCAAGGAAAGGCTTCCAGGATGAAGGGCAGGGATGAGTCTTCTGACATAGAAAGGACAGGTGAGCAGGAAGGGCAGGGTACTCCCTTCACTTTCACTCACTCTGCATTTGCCAGAACTGATTCAGAAGGGCATAAAACCCAGCTGCAGTGAAGATGGGGAAGTGCAGCTTTTAATTCCGGAAGTCTCTATCATTATGAGAGAAAAGGGGAAAATGGGAAATGGCTGGATGTGGATGATAGCTGTGAGGACAGAAAGACTGGCCAGGATAGATGAAGAGGAAGACTTAACCATTCCAAAAATGAAGAAGGCAACATCAAAGATGGACAAAGATGGAAATGAGAAGTAGAATTCCAAAGAATTGGAAAATGTTCTCACATCCAAACCTTTGTTAATATTAGTCTTACTGTCTGAAATGCGCTAACAACTTCTTTCCTCATACTCCCAGGTTCAATTTATGCTTTATTTGCTCATGGAGGCCTTGACTGACAATGCCAGTCTTTCTCAGGTCTAGAGAAAAAGTCTCTGTCTGAGCTACTAACTGGGCCGAAATGACTATAATAGTCGTCTTTTATCGATGCCTCTTATGAAACAGGTACTTTATATAACATATCTCATTTTCTTCCCACCATGTTCTTGTTAGACTTTGAAGGCTTCATAAAATTCACTTCTCTCTCCACTTCTGGAATGAGGGCCAAATGAGAAATAAGATCCAGGAGACTGGTGAACTGGAGATCAATGTTAGCTTTTTATTGATAAACTGATTAGAGAGCATGGCTTCATATTAGTAGCCAAAGACTGGCTAATAACCTCTCTGCTTCCCACTTGCCCAATACAGACCTTGGAACAGTCCACCACGGGGGAATTTGGGTTTCAGGGTCACCCAGCCACCCACCCAGAACTCCAGTCTCACACTGATGTAGGGAAGGGAGATGAAAGGACGAAACCCCTATCTCACAGCCTTTTAATCACTTAGCTCCGCCCACTGAGACCGGCGCCCAAAGGCTGTGGCACCATATCCGGTAACTCAGCCACACCCCCTCCGTGGGTCGAAACCGGAAAAGGCGGTGCTGCTCTCTTGGTGTTCCGTCCACGTGGAAATGTGAAGCCAGGGGAATGAAGGTTCCACCACAACAATCCCTACGAGAGGAATTGTTTTGCCCATGTGAAAGGCGAGCACACTAGTGCCGTGAGATGTACCGTGACTTGCTAGGGACACCGAGATGTCATCCAGATATTAGGTGGCAGAGAATTTTGGAACCAAATTTATCTATCTCCAAACCCTGGCCTTTAGTCACTGGCTCGAGCAGCCTGTAAACTCTTTGAGGGAAACATGACAAAATATCGCCACTTTCCCAGCAGCGCCTAGCAGAATGTCTTTATAAAAAGACTCATGGCAGGGAATTTGGTATAAAGATCTTGGGTCCTTCCCTATGTATGTTGTTCCTTCTTTGTTCTTGTCTCATATGCAGCTAATTCTTTTACCAGGACAATTCACCTGGGAGCACCCAATGATGCTGCACAGGGACGTTTTCATCTTTGCAGTCTCTGAACTTTGCTTTGCTGGGTTTATAGTATGAGGCACTTTGTTGCATTTTTAAAAAAATCCACTTTCTCCCTTGAGCCTCCACTACTCGTGAGGAGGGAAGGACAGGGTGGTGAAGAGACTCAACTAAAGGCTGAGTGACCATGGATGGTCCAGGAGGGTGGTTTAGTTGGTAACCCTTCAAACAAATGTCTTTAAATATTTGTCCAACATGCATTTCAAGAGAGTAGAGAGAGGCTGACTTTATGTTAATAAAAATTAAAAATTAAAAATTATACAGAAAAAGAAATTCACTTACTAATTAGTCGTCTTGGGCAAAAGTAGTGTTGACATTCAGAAAAATGCCTGCCAAACATTTCCCACTTTCCTGTGATCCTTATACTCTCTTCAGTTATTTTCTCAACTTTCTAAACTGTACAACTTTTTGATTGGTATATTCAAGGATTTTATAATTCCTTTAACAATTCCTTTACAGAATTGCAGGCCACTGTGACCTGCCCACTGAAAAGGACTACGCTTGGGAGGAATGTTTTATTTTTATTTTCCACTGGAGGGCGCTGTCTACTTTGGTGGAAGTGGACCCATGCTCCATTTCACCAATTTATTCTAGCAATGTTTCAGCTCCTCTCATGAATGTATGCCCTGGGCAGTTGTCCAGTGGTCCACTCCTTAACCTGGCTTTCTCCAAGGTCCCACAGGGCAGTAGTTTTAGGGCTCAGATGAGACCTCAGTCAGTGTGATTTCTACAGAGCTGGGCCAATGCATGCAAAGGGCTTTTGTCACCCTGAAAAAAAAGCCTTTTTATTTCCAGTGCCAGAGCCTACTGCAGCCTCCTCCTCATTGATTATGCGTCCCCATACTATCTGTGGCTCCATTTCCATGACTCTGTATCCTTTGCCTTTGAAAAAAACATAGACTAGGCATCTTTCAGATAGGACCTGCTTCCAAGGTCACAACTTCTACCTCTGGATCCACTGCCACGTGCGCAGTCTCCCAAGTTGTCAGCATGTGGCTTTAGGGCAGGTCTTCTCCAACCTCAATGCATAAAGGAATCGCCTGGGCATCTAGTGAAAATGCAGGTTCGGATTTGCTAGGCCTTGGCAGGGGGGTCTGAGATTCTGCATTTCTTTTTTTTTTTTTTTTTTGAGTTGGAGTCTCACTCTGTCGCCCAGGCTGGAGTGCAATGGCTGCTCCCAGCCACTGCAGCCTTGACCTGCTGGGCTCCGGCGATCCTTCCGCCTCAGCCTTCTGAGTAGCTGGAACTACAGGCATGCGCTACCACGCCTGGCTGATTTTTTGATTGATTGTAGAGACGAGGACTCACTGCCCAGGCGGGTCTCAAACCCACGGGCTCAGGCAATCCACTCATCTCAGCCTCCCAAAGGCGCGGGATTATAGGCTGAGCCACCGAGCCCGGCTTAGACTCTGCATTTCTAACAATCCCTGAGTGGTTTCACTGCTGGTTGAACAACTACATTTTACATACCAAGACTTTACCCTTTTGTCCCACCCATGAGTTTTCCCACTCTGTTTTGCATATAGTGGTATAGTCCACCCATAACCTAAAGCATAGAGTCTGATCAATATCTGTTTAGAGCTTTGTGCCTTGCCTTGTTTTCATGAATTGCTCCTGCAGGGCCCCTCCTCTTCGCCTTGTTCCCTCTCATCTATTCCTCGTTGCCTAGTTGGGCAGCGGGTAGCATTGTGTTGGTGCTTGTGTCTGCCACGTCTGTCCCCTGAGTTGTCTTTCACTGTCATGCAAAGTGACCTTTTTATTTTCTCTGATCCCCTCCTTTTCCCATCCTGAATCAGGCTGTAATGAGTGATGTCATAATAGCAAAGACACGTGTCATCTGTGTATAAAGCACTTTAATACCCACCAGACAGTACAGGTAGAGGCTATGGGCCAGGGCTCCAATCTGCCTTTCTGTATTCAAATCCTGTCTCTGCTACTTCCCAGTTAAGTAGCTTTGGGTTAATTACTTAACCTCTCTGTGTCTTAGTTTCCTCATTTGTGAAATGTGGCTAATGCTGCTTTACAAGTTCCTTGTGAAGGGTAAATGAGATGTTTGTGAGGCACTTAGAATAGGCCTGACGTATAGTAGGTGCTTGATAGTCACCAGCAATGCTACAATTCCTCAGTCCTGTAGGGAAGGTGAATTATTCCCATTTTAAAGATTAGGAAACTGAAACCCAATGAGGAGAACTGACTTGCACTCAAGAGCCCACAATGAGAATGATGGCACAGCAGGGAGCCAATGGACTCCAGTTCCAATGCTCACTACACTCTCTCCATGCTTCCAAACGCAGTTGTACTACCATCAGCCCAGAGTGTGATAGTTTCTCCAGCATCCTGCTGATCTTTTGTTCTCTCTTTCCTTCTCATGGAGCATTTCCAGCTGGGGTGATTCATGGATCTGGGACCGCATGGCTCCCATTAACTTCGAGGAAAGTCATAAGGCAAAACTCACATCAATCAAGCCTCCAATTTACTCATCCATCTTTGCAGGTGACACATGGATTAAGATGAACGTGGAGTGAAGCGGGTATCATAGAATAACTAATTAGATTTATGAACATCGTGTAAGAGCTTATACCACGTCCCCAAATGGTAGCTTACTCTGTTTTCCCAGCATGGTTGAACTTCAGGGATAAGAGACAGACAGTCACAATACCAAGGTCTTGGAGCTTGGAGTCTGAAGAGCTGGGACTCCCGGCTTCACTGCTTGCTAGATTTGTGATCTTGAACAATCCCTTTGACCCCTTAGAGCCTTTTTACTTATTTCATTCTTCATTCTTCCAACAAACCAGGAGTTAGTTTTCATTCCCATTTTACAGATGCGGAAACTGAGGCACAGAGGGGATAAATGCCCAAGGTGATATGACCACCAAAGGATGGAAGCAGAGCTCCAAACTCCTGTGTCTGAGTCCAGAAACCTATGTCCTTGTACCACTGTATCTCATAAATAAGTCGGCACGTCTAAAAGCATCAGGCGCAGGGCAATCCCTTCGGGTCCCCTCCCACTGTGGGAACTTCTCTGTCCTCTCAATAAATCCTGTTTTCTCTAAATAAATAAATAAATAAAGCATCAGGCGCTGAGTAGGAGCTTAATAAGCCTTTACTGAATCTGAATCTTGAGGACAAAACTCGTGTCTTGTTAATCCCTATTCTTTATGAGACTATTATACCTAGTAGGTTCTCAATTAATAGGAGCTGAGTTGCATTATTCCTCCGTGGAAATGGCTCTGTTTTTATTTAATGATTTGCTTAGATGCATTTTAATATGCAGACCACAATGCTTCTCGTACAATGTCTTCTGGACTGTGAGGCGCGGGCATTCATTATTTTATGAGATGCATATGTCATGCATAGCATAAGCCCTTTTCTTAAACCAACACAACATGCAAATAGAAATTTCATGTAAAATCACATTCAGACAGTCTCAAAGTAGAAACAGATGTCTGAAAAATATGAACGCCAGGCTTATTAAATATTTTATCATCAAATATTTCATACATTTCAAAAATGTCATCTGTGAAAACACAGAAATACCGCCTCAGGAGAACCAAAATATTTAATCACTTTCAAGAAATTCTTAAAAATAAGTCTTCACCTCAGAACTATTCCAGGCAGAGAACAAATTTCCAGGTGCTGCAAGCTATATTTATTATATTTTCATCAAAATCAGTAACCTAGTTGAAGGAGATACAGTAATCAGTAAGGTCATTATTAGGTAAGATAATGACTTCTGAATGAATTCTCTCATTAATCTCATTACAAAATGGTAATGGTACCTGACTAATCACGCCGGAGGGGAGAGCTGTGTTGAATCAGAGCAAAATTAAGGCTGAAATCCCAGAGCTGCCCCCACCATTTCTTCATGAACGCCTCACTCGGGGCTTGGGGACGGGCTTGAAGTTCCTCTGACGGGGTGACCTGTTCATCTGAAGGTTGGGGCGCCCGGCGTGGCAAGGGGCAGAGCAAGAACCCCGAGCAACAGCAGTCAGGAAAGCAAGTCTCTCCCTGCTTCTGTCACCTCCTTCCCAGGGGCCCTGGGATAGGTCATGTCTACCTCTGGGATCCATTTCTGATTCCTCCGGCTTTGATCCCTGCTTCCACCCTTGCCCGTTTTATAGAGTCCAGTTCATGGTTCCGAAACACAGAAGTGAGGTCACGTCATTCCCAGCCATGACTGCCCGAGTCACCCAGAGAAGGGTCCGAATCCTCACGAGGACCACACAGCCTATGTTGCCTACCTCCACCTCCTCTCTAACCTCATCTCCTGCCATTCTCCCCACTGCTTGCTCCACTTGAGCAACACTGACTCCCTCGCTGTTCCTTGGACACAGCGGTCAGGTCCCTGCTAGATCATCCCCATCCCTCACCCCATATATCCAACAAACCAAGGAGTTCGTTGTTTGTATGAGTCACCTCCTCCAAGTCTTTGCCCGGATGTCACTTTTAACCAAGTCTGCCCTGACCGCCATATTGAACTCTGCAAACTTTTCGCCAGCACTCCAACCTACGTGCTCTTTCTCCACATCCCACGTCCTGTATTAAGTTTCTTGTCTATTCATTGCCTTCCAACACCCTATATAATTTATTTATTGTCTGCGTGTCTCCCCTGGCCCCTGCTGCCCCCACTGGAATGTAAGCTTCATGAGAGCTAGGGCCTTGCTCGACTCATATATATGCCTGGCACAGAGCAGATGTGCAATAACTCTTTGACGAATGTGGAATGTATCACATGCTTGTGGATTCCAAACCTTGCTGGATACCAAGTGAGACGGAGGACCAGGGATGACTAAGTGCACATTCACTGCAGCAAGCATCCTCCCCACACTCCGTTGATGGGGCTGGCCTTGCTTTCCATCCTGTTAAAAGTCATAGCTTTGTCAGTCCCTTTGTTTCCATCAAAACTGGCCCAAGTGCCCACAAAGAGGGTGGCAGTGTTTAGAGGCAGAGGCTTCTTTTTCTTTTTTTTTTTTTTGAGTTGGAGTCTCACTCTGTCACCCAGACTGGAGTGCAGAGGCCGCTCCCGGCCACCGCA
>NW_007247045.1:69880-96158 GCF_000164805.1 Carlito syrichta | reverse complement strand
GACTCAGCCGTCCGAGTAGCCGGAATTACAGGCGTGCACTACTACACCCAGCTGATTTTTTTGATTTATTATAGAGAAGAGGTCTCGCTGCCCAGGCGGGTCTCGAACCCACGGGCTCAGGCAATCCACTCACCTCAGCCTCCCAAAGGCGCGGGATTACAGGCTGAGCCACCGAGCCTGGTGAGGCAGAGACATCTTAACAGCCAGGAGAGATGGGCCAAGCAGAGGAAGATGGTCTTGGAAGAGACAAAAGGGATGCCTTGTCCGCAGCTCCACAGGCATGCAAAGACCTCAGGGTCTCAGTAGAGGGGATTCAGTCTGCCGGAATAGACTCCTCATGATCAAAATGAGACAGGTGATAATCTTGTACTAACCCTCACTGATCAAACCACACAGAATTAGGTCAGGGCTGTGGTCTCTTTGTTTACACTGGTGCCAAGGAGAGAATGGAACTTGGTGGGTCCTCATTAAATACTCAATGAGCTAAGCTCTGAATTGATGCTTGAATATATTTTTTTCTGTGTGCCTCATTTACAGGGCAGGGGCAATAACAAACTATCCAGTGCCAACAGGGAGTCTGGAAACCATATTACATAACGGACAGTGAAAACATAAGGGGATGTTTAACTTGAATAACGGAAGGCAGAATGAAAATAAACCTCATCTTCAATAACTGCAGGACCAGCATGTGAAAGCTGGATTATTTTTATTTTATGTGACCTTAGAGCAGGGGTTGCAGGTAACTTATCCAAGTGCCACTATATACCCCTTCCAACCCAATGGAAAACATCACCGATTGATCATGGATACTTTCCGAAAGAGCCAGACAAAGCCTCAGAATCCTTCTTAACACAGTGTCCCAAACTCCTCCACCCAAATCAAAAGGAGCTGACACACAAGATAAAATTGTGATACTTTGTCTGGAACACAAGACTAGATCAATTATTGAAAGCTCATTAACATTAAGAAAAACACATTTGTTAGACGCAAAGATGGAGTAATTTCCCTTGGGCTTGTGGGGCGTGGCATGGTGGTGGCGGGGTCAGTGAGTTTCTCATCACTGTTCAAGAAGAGGTTGCTTCTCTCCCTTCCTTCCCATGATGGCACCCAGTGGCAAGAAAAGCATATCAGTCCTCATTAGTGTGGGGTGGACACATTACCAGTGTCAAGAGTTCCGACCTGGAGTTACATCTTACAAGGCATCGTAACAGCAAAGGACAGTGACTAGTGCTCAAAAACAGGAGACACAAGGCACTCCAATGCAGTGTCTTAGAAATGCACCATGGCGGCCCCCAGGAAGTTTCGTCATCTTCCCTGGCTAACCAGATCCCTACGTCAACAGCTCTTGCTGACACTACAACCCCCGGGTTTGGGTTTATCTACTATTTAATGTCCAGATTCAGGGGGTATGCTTCCCCCCCTACCCCCCATGCTACAGGATCCCTTGGCCCCTTGCTGTTGGTGCATGTGGTGAGCTTGTACCCCATCAGCCTCAGCTGTGTTCCCTGCTAGGGCATATGGGAACTTCTGGCTTTCCTACTTGATACACAGAAGAAACTGGGCTCTCTCTCTCTGCCTAATTTCACCATGCTAAAATTCCTTTCGACTGCCCGTGTTGGTGCAGGGATTCCCTGTAAAGGTATTGCCACCCACAGTGACAAAAGGTAAAACAGGGGGCATAAGTACACTTAGCTTCAGTCCTCAACCCGTAATACATAGGGGACCTTCTCTGCCATCGAGTCCTTCTCAGCCCCATCCTGGGAGTTCCACTATAAAAAAGAGCCAGGAACTTGAGTTTCTTCTTGTTACGTTTCCTCTTCCCCTTCTTTCCCCTTTCTCTCTGATGGGAACTTGCCTTATTGATACCCATCATTTTCTCTATAACATGACTTTATGGAGAAATTCCATCATCAGACCACTGGGCTCTGTTCTTGATAGTAAAGAAGCATTTTGAATGCAAAGAACTTTAATCTTTCTCAACAAAACCTATCTTTCAAAGCTACTATCTTGATATTGCCTCAAAGCTCTAGTCGGAGTTACGTAGAACAATGGCTCTTTGGGGTCTAGACTCTAGGTGGTACCCACACCTCTTCCCTAACAAATAACGAATGGGAGTTACTGAACAACATGACTCACAAGGAAGGAAAAACACGTGATTTACTATCTTTTTTTAAAAAAAAATCAGGGTCTCATTCTGTCACCCAGGCTTGAGTGCAGTGACACGATCATGGCTTATCACAGCCTCAACCTCCTGGGCTTAGGAAGTCCTCCTGACTCGATCTTCCAAGTAGCGGGGATTACAGGCACATGCCCCCATGCCCTGCTATTTTTAAAATTTTTTTGTAGAGATAAGGTCTCTCTATGTTACCTAGGCTGTTCTCGAACTCCTGGGCTCAAGCAACACTTTTACCTCTGCCTTCCAAAGTGCTAGAATTACAGGTGTAAACCATCGTGCCCAGCCAACTTTCTATCTTAAAAAGTTATTTTTCAATGGAAAAACCAGAATACACAAAAAGATTTATGTTTGGACAGGCTCAGTGGCTCAGCCTGTAATTCCAGCATTTTGGGAGGCCAAAGTGAGTGGATTGCCTGAGTACGCGAGTTTGAGACCAGCCCAGGCAACTTGGTGAGACCTTGTCTCTTCAATAAACAAAAAATTAGCCAGGTGTGGTAGCGTGCGCCTGTAGTTTCGGCTATTTGGAAGGCTGAGGTGGAAGGATCGCTGGAGCCCAGCAGGTCGACACCGGGGTGGTCGTGAGTGTGCACTGCATTCCAGCCTGGGTGACAGAGTGAGACTCCAACTCAAAAAAAAAAAAAAAATTGTGTTCAAGGGTGTTTATTATAGCATTATTTTCATGAAAATAAAATTAGAAAGAAATTGAATGTCCAACAAAAGGGGATTAGATAAATTGGGGTTTTAAATAACATCATGGAATATTGGTCAGTCACGTGGGTAAAATTTTATAAGATATTAGGTGAAAAAACACATTACAAAATACATTCATTGTGGTTTCATTTTGCAAAAAAAAAAGTATATAGCTGTCTATCTCTGGATGATAAAATGACGAGTTGTTTTTCAATTTTCTTCTTTGTGTTTTTTCATATTTTTTCCAAATTATTAGTGAACAACCTGTTAGTTTTGTGATCAGAAGTAAGTGGACAATAAATGCTCTGTTTGGGTTTTGGAGAAGAAAATACAGATGATCCCTCGATGGGGATGATGAGGGGACAGAGGATTCCATTTTAGCCTCTCCAAGTCTGAGAGACTCTGGCTCTGCGGCCTCTTCAACCTTGGCCTCTGGTTCCATAGTTTGCTGAGGGGGTGGAAGTGCCATGGAGGCTCCCAGGCCCTCGGACAATGGCCAGTGCTCCAACCAGCACAGAAAGTGCCTGCACCCCATGAAGCCTTCCCACCATGGAAACACTCCAATTTCTTATAGAACCATGATGCCAAGAGAGCTTTCTGCCTGTGCACAAACCTTGAGTACCCCGGAGCTTCAATCTTTTATGAAATAGCTTTTCATTTTTTCCTTTTTTACTAAGGGCTTTTACAAGCCACTGAGTGGTTCTTTGTACATCAATTTTTAATCTTGTTAAGGCTTTTTTTCCACTTGACCAATCCTCAGTTCATAAATAACACATCAAAAATTTGCTCCACTTCCTTCTGTAGATTTTGTTTGTTTGTGTTTGTTTTTAAATGCTCTCCTATTGAGAAGGAAGAAAGCGGTGAACACGTCACTGTCTGCCCACGCCCTTCTCCCATATACAGGATTTCCATGGCTCCCTATTGCCAAGCAGAGCTAGCCCAGAATTCTCTGCATGGCACTCAAGGCCTGCCGTGACCCGGCCCAACCATTCTTTCCAGCTCAGTTCCTCTCCTCATTCTCCTAACACACCCTAGTAGCCATGACCCAGTGCTGTACCAGGACACACTCCACTCTCCATTCTTGCTGCCTCTGCTCGCTGTATTGAGAATGCTTGGAAAAACTTTGAGTGAAGCGAGTTTAACATGTTTCTGTGTGGTTCTCTCTGCGTTATGTTTCAGTTTCTGACTTACTAACTTTACCCGGGTCCTTTGTAGACACAGCTGCAGCTTCACAAACTCTGGATGTGAGCCAGGCAGATCTGTGTTGGATGCTAGCTTCATTCATTTATTCATAAGATGGAGAGAGTAATGCCCACCTAACAGATCAGATACAAAATTTAAATACAATTGCATATGTTAAACTGCTGAACAATAAGCCTGTTAAGGTCTTCAATAATTGTGAAATCTGGGTCTTAGGCAATTTGTGAACCCAACTGCTCGAGTGTGTTTGAAATACCTGTATACTCACCACCTAGATTCAATAGTTGCTAACATTTGGCCACATATGCTTTATCTACCATCTCTATCTATTCATCTAGACATCCATCACCTATCTATCTGTCTATCCATTCTTCCGTCTGTCCATTCACCCACCCACGTATACACCCCATCTCTCTCTCTCTCTCTCTCTCTACACCTACCTACCTTTTTGTCTCTCGATCTAGATCTACATAATCATCTATCTTTCTCTTTTTGTTTTTGATTTGTTTTTTGGCAAGCACTTGAAAGAAGTTGCAGACATAATCATTCTTCAACCCTCATGCCTCTAAAAATAAAAACATTTTCTCTTATATAACCAAACGCCATTTTGCACCTAAGAACATTAACAATAATTCCATATTATCATCTAATATCCAGTCCTCACTAAATCCCCCCAGTTGTCCCCAAAATGTCTTTTATAGTTTATCCTTAACCAAGGTCCTCATATTGCATTTGATCGTTATGGTTCTTCTGTCTCTTTTAATCTAGAACATCTTTCACATGGCCTTTATTGATTTTTTTGGAAATACTAGTCTACTGTCTTGTAGAATGTTCCACATTTGAAGTTTTCTGATTGTGTCCTTGTGGTATAATTTAATATTTTCCTCTATCCTTTGTATTTTTCATCAACTAGATTGGCATACACTATGTATCCTCCTATAATGTCCAAGTAAGATCTTGATTCTTTCCATTTCATTACCAATTTTTAGAGTGAGGAGTTGGAGTAACAGTCCCTTTTGGTGTTGGCATTTGTTTCTCTCCTCTCTGTTTCTGTCTCTCTGTTTTTCTAAGTATTCACTACGGACTCATGGATTTTTTAAACACCTTCCGTCCATCTGTCTATTCATTATTAATTTATCTAGCATGATGTAATGATATAATTTCATGTTTTTCCAAGTGACTATCTAGTTATCCGATATCATTAATCTTAAAGTCCATATTGCTCCAAGAATTTGGGATTCCTCCTTTAATAACATCAAATTTCCATGTGTAATGGATTTATTTCTGACCTTTTTAACCTGTTCCATTGATGTGCTTTCAAATTATGTGTTAATACTATATTATCTTAATTTTAGAGGTTTTCTTATATATTTCAACGTGTGAGAGAACTAGCTCTTCTAGCTATTGCACTAAGTTTTTGGAACTTTCCTGACTGTGCTTGCTTGTTTCCATGTGAACTTTAGAATTAAGTTGCCTAGTTCCAGGGAAAAAAAGTTTAGGTACTTTTACTGTGATTGAACTAAATGTATTATTTATTTATTACTTTGGGGGCATATTGAGTTGTATTAGCTAAGAAGAACATCTATTGAGATGATCATAATATTTTTCTTCTTAGAATTATTAATATTTAGAATTATATTAATTGCCTAATATTGAACCTTCCTTGAATTGTTGTAATACAACTTGGTCATACGTATTACTTTCAATGTGCTATTGAATTTCTTGTTAAAATTATCTTAAGATTTTTGTTTAGTTATTGATAAGTGAGATTGGTCTGTAGCTTTCTTTTTTTACACCGTATTTATCAGATTTAGGTATCAATATTATTTTTACTGTATATCAAAAAATTCAAAAGTATGCATACTTTTTCTGTTATTTGGAACAGTTTAAATGACATTGGAATTATCTGATTTTTGAAGGGATTGTAGAATTCCCCTTTGAAGCTACCTGAAACCAGTACTTTTATGGTGTATTAACTCTTCTATAATTTTCTCTATTTATAATGGAAATTTATCTGTATAAGTGATCTCTATTTGTGTCAATTCTGGTAAATGATATTTTTTCTAAAAAATTATCTATTTCATCTAGGCATCAAAATTTATTTGCACACAGTTGTGCAAAGATATTTTTCAAATGTATTATATTTCTATGGTTATTTCTTCCTTGTCATTTTTGGTGTATTTGTTCTTTCTGCTTATTTTTCTTAACTAAGTTAACTATTTTGTCTATTTTGTCTGCCTGTATTATTTTTCTGGAACTTATTAAGATTTTAATTATAACCTCGTGTATTGTTAATTGTTGTGAATCTTTCATGTGCACTGAGAAAAATATGTATTCTCTATTATCATGGTATAAATTTTGATTACGTACACATTCGATTTAGCTTACTGATTATGTTGTTTAAGAGTTTTATCCGATTTTATCTTTTGTTTGCTTTACCTTTATTGGAATGAGAATGGTATTTAAAATCTCCCTTCATTAGTGGCTTCTATACATTTCTCTTTGCATTGCCTATAGTTTCTGCTTTATGAGGATTTCTCTGTGTTATTTGGCAACCTGTAATTATCAAGTGATCTGCGTTGTCTCACAATTTTTTTTGGCCTGCATTTTATTTTATTATAAGTCAAAATTTCAGGGGTTTTGTTTTGTTTTGTTGTTTAGGCCTGGCATACTTTGACTCAATTCCTAATTTTAGCCTTACTGACTCAGTTTCAAACAGGTGTCTTGAAAACAGCATATAGTTGGGTTTAGTTTTGTAAGCCACTCTGAAAATCCTTTTCTTCCAGTAGGCAAATTAAGCATATTTGTATTTATTGATAAGATTTAAGTTTAATATTAGTGCTTTCATTTGTTATTAAATATTTTTCATTTTTGTTTTGTGTTTTTATTTCATTTGGTGTTTAGAAAAGTTGGAATATTTGTTTTTGTGGTTATGTTCATTCTAACCCCTTTAGTTAATGCCCTTAGTCCCCTTTCCTTACTTACATTAACTACTACAGTAAGTCCTCTGCATACAAACCTTCAAGTTGTGAACTTTCAAAGATATGACTGCACATTTGCATTATCTGAGGAGGCACTGTTAGTTTTTGAGGCCACAGCACCCAATCACAGAATGATGCATGAAGGTTGTAGTATCCATTCAGAATGTAATCCACTGCTACTGTGTCATCTATGATGAGAAAAAAAGAGCTAATATGCAGACATCACTGAATCGTTTTTTTAAAGAGGGTAGACAGAATTGAATCCAGTGAAGAACCAGAACCCGTGCCATCAATGTCAGGTGTGAGTTAAGTTGCAGCTTGCCCTCCATCTCCTATTATTCATGATCCTTCAGCCCTACCATCTCTCACCTCCTCTCCTTCCGTCAGTCAGTAACTCTTCTTGCCTATGCACTCGATGCCAGCTCCTGTATGTCAGCTGTTGTACTCCACTGCACTACTGAACTTTTCAAGGTTTTATACAGTAAGATGAGAAATGTTTTCTTCATTTTTTGTGTTTGTTTTTTATGTATTATTTGTGAGAAAATTATAAACCTATTACAGTACAGTACTATGTAGCTGAGAGTGTTAGTTGGGTGTCTAGGCTAACTTTGTCAGACTTATGAACAAATTGCACTTATGAATGCACTCTCAGAACAGAACTCGTTCATATGCAGAGGACTTACTGTATTTGGTTTGTTCACTTTAAGTGATATTCTTTGATCCTTACCTATTAGCTATTCAGCAATAATAAGCTTATTTTATTTTTCTCTTTCTCTTTCCCTTCTTCCTTTTTAATTATATGGCTTCAACTTTCTGAAAATACATAGAATTTACAAGCTAGATGTGGTAGCTTACACCTGTAATGCCAACACTTTGGGAGGCTGATGTGAGAGGATTGCCTGAGCCCAGGAGTTCAGGATCAGCTTAGGCAACGGAATGAGAACTCATCTCTCCAAAAAAATAAAAGAATCAGCCGGTGTAGTGACACAAGCCTGTAGTCCCACTACTTGGGTGGCTAAGGCAGGCAGAAGGAATGCCTGAGCCCAGGAGGTCAAGCCTGCACTGAGCCATAATTGTGCCACTGCACTTTAGCTCGAGTGACAGAGTGAGATCTTGACTCAAAAAAAAGAAAACAGAAAATGTATAGTATTTACGTACTATTTTTCCATCTTTGTGGAACTCTAAGTTTTAGCCACAGATTTATACTGAAATACATCCAATGATAAAAATGAGTTCTTCCACCAATATTTCTTCAATCACGTCCTGATTGGATAAAGCTCTTTCTCTGGTAGATTTATCAGGAAGGACTCATAAACGCAATAGTCTGTACATTTTTTTAATATTTAGAACTATTTTTTCTTAGTCTTGATATTGAAGGACACATTGCAGATATAAAATCCCTTCTTTCCATGCTTTTAAAAACTTGAGCCTCTGGAAAATATTAGGTTATTGATGACAAACTTTACATGCTGCTCCAATGGACCAAAACTCGAAATTAAAACTGTAAGAACTTTTCTGAAATAAAAGAAGACTTGAATTTACATATGAAGGGGCTCCTCGGAATGGTCAGCTCTAAGACGTACCCTCAGTGAAAATATTAGATATTCAAGTAAAAGAAAACACCCTCTGGTTTGAATGTGTTCCCTAAAGAGTGTTAGAAATGTAATCCCCATTGCAACAGTGTTGGAAGCTGAGGCCTTTGGGGAGGTATTTAGATCCCAAAGGGCCCTCATGAATGGATTAGTGTTGTCAAAGGGCTTGCAGAAGTGGGTTCATGCTCTTCCCTTCTCCTGCCTTGTGAAGACACAGGATTTGTCCCCTTCTTACCCTTCCTCTTTCAGCATGTGAGGACACAGCAACGAGGTACCTTCTTGGAAGCATAGAGAAGCCCTCACCAGCACTGTTAACCCCTTAATCTTGGACTTCTCAGCTCCCAGACTCATGAGAAATAAATTTCTGTTCTTTATAAAATTACCCAGTGTCAGTCTGTACAACTGGACTAAGACAATTGGCATTGATAAATGCAATACCAAAATTATTTTCTTTCCTTGGTCTTTATGTTTGAAGGACCAGAGGGTGTTTTCTTTTACTTGAATATCTAATATTTTCACTAAGGGTACAACTTAGAGCTGACCATTCAGAGGAGCCCCTTCCATATGTAAATTCATGTCTTCTTTTATTTCAGAAAATTTCTTACAGTTTTAATTACGAGTTTTGGTCCATTGTTTTTCTCTTCTAGTTCAAGAACTCTGATGATACATATGCTGATCTTCTTTGCCTGTCTTTAACATCTATCATTTTTCTCTCTAATCTTTATATATTTTCTTCTGGGTTTATTTTCTTGGTTCTTTTCATTTCTACTCTCTCGGTTGTATCTGTTCTCCCTTGGGTACCTTGTGATTTATTCCTTATTTTTCATATGATTTCATGTTTTCTTTCCATTCCTTCCTCAAGTTCGGCCAGCTCCCATTTCAAGTCTTCCTGATGTTTACGCCATTTATTTTCTGCGCTTTGAACTTGTCAAAAGTGTTGATCTTTAATATCTGAAATTTCTTTTTTAATAATATTAACTCCTATTGAGGTGTAGTGTTACAGTTTTCCTGTGTCATGTCTTCGTGTGTGTGTGTTTTCATCTGCTGAAATGTTTGATTAACATTTTCCATTTTCTTCTTAAAGCAACTTTGAGCAGATGTTGGTTATTTTCATGTTTATCATTACTTATTTCAGTTGGACTTTCCTACCTGATATGCATAAAGACAGGAGGGAGGGGCTTGAGTGGCCTATTTGGTTCTGAATTAAAAAATCTCATGACCTTGTTTCTGCAGAAAAGAGTAGATTCTTTAATAAACAGAGGTTTGTTTGTTTGTTTGTTTGATTTGCTTTTTCTACTTCTCTGATACCCTCTTTGAGTTTTTTTGTGTTGGGGGAGGAGGGGTGATGGGGAGAGGTCATTTTTCTTTCTTTTCATTCCCAAGTCTCCAAGAGATACTCTCCTTTCCAAGAATCTTCTCTCTTTCCCTCTTCCTGGAAGCGGCACAGTCTCAAGGCTATCCACTCCTGTAGGAAGACTTTTCAACTCCCCGTAGCTAGTATTTAATCTACCTGTTAACAAACTTATTCTTTTGAGTTGGGGTCTCACTCTATCTTGGAATGCAATAGCATGATCACAGCTCACCACTGCCTTCACCTCCTGGGCTCAGGTGATCCTCCTGCCTCAGCCTCCTGAGTAGCCGGGACTACAGAAATGCACCACCATGCCCGGGCTAATTTTAAATTTTTTGTAGAGACTCACTGGCTTCAGATGTTTGTTTTTCCACTTAGTCCAAGTTGAAGCTTCTAATATCTTCTAACTCCTAGTTATGCTATAGGCATGGGCCAAGAAATTTTATTTGCTCTCCCTTTTTGTTCTGTAAGATTTTCAAGAGGAAGTACAGAGAGATTTGAATTTAAATGACTGCTGTTATTCTTAGGAATCCTGAAGGCCAATGCTGAATCTCTGAAATTTATTAATGAATGCAATGATTGGTCTTAATTGGCTAAGAATTGCCAATGTAAATATTGTTATTCTCGCAAAGGAATTGCTGTATCATTCATCCATTCACTTAACCTAATATTTACTGAGCAACTATTATGTGCTTGGCACTGGGCAAAATCTGATCCAGCACTTGCCACTTGTAAGACCCTAGAAGAGTCTAGTGCAAACTTATCTTCCCATTTCAAACACAAGATTTCTTCCTCACCATTTATCCTGTAGGCACATTGGCCTTTTCTCTATTTCTATCTTTTTTTTTGAGTTGGAGTTTCACTCTGTTGCCCAGGCTGGAGTGCAATGACATGCTCACGGCCACCCCAGGGTCAACCTGCTGGGCTCTGGTGATTCTTCCACTTCAGCCTTCCAAGTAGCTGGAACTACAGGTGCATGCTACCACTCCTGGCTAATTTTTGATTTATCGTAGAGACGAGGTCTTGCCAAGTTGCCTGGGCTGCTCTCAAACCTTTGAACTCAGGCAGTCCACTCACCTCGGCCTCCCAAAGTGCTGGGATTACAGGCTGAGCCACCAAGCCTGGCCTCTCTCTATTTGTTAATGATTTATGCCTCAGGATCATTGCACATGCCGTTAAGAAATCATCAAGAAATAGAGAGAGGCCAAGCTGGAACACTCTATCACTGGCTTTTTTGTATTCTTCAGACTTAACTGTCACCTCTTCAGTATCTAAGTAGCTTCTTCCACACTTACCTCCACTGTTCTGTTACTATATCTTATTCAGTTCATTTGTAGCTTTTGTCACAATTTACATTTCGATATTTATTTATTTGGTTGTTGGCTGATATATCGTCTGCCTGTCTATTAAATGATTGATTCTATGAGGACAGAGATCATGTCTGTGTTCAATTATATCTGTGTTCAACCATGTCCAAGTGCTGGGAACATGTTAGAACTGCAATAAAGATTTGCCAAATGAATGATGCCCAGAGAGGACAGGCAGTTAGCCCAAGGTCACACAGCAGGTTAATCCAGGATCCAGAATTAGAATCCTAGGCTCTCCAAGTTCAGTGCTCCATTTATCAGCAGGTCTGAATCTGCATGGAGGATGCCATCCTCTCAAAATGAGAGACAGATCTTCTCTCTTATTTTTGTTTCAGTTAACCTTCTGAAAAACATGCCTTCATTGAATATGGGGAAAATCTGATTTTAAGAAAATTAATTAAACATCGAACCCATGTTCCAAAGTCAGCCATGAAATTCAATCCCTGTGCCCAGCAGGCAGCCTGGGGGACTGACTGAAAGGGGTGGGGGATGGGGCAGCCATGGTGCAGTGGATACAGACATTCAACCACTTCAAAATCTACAGGTTTGCACTGAGCATTTATTAGGTGCCAGGCAGGGCACTGGGGATTCAAAAACAAAGACATTTTCCTGCTCTCTTGCTGCTCACAGTGCTGCGAGTCACAATCACACAGCAGTGTGCCAAATGTCATCAAATGGGAGGGACAGGAGCCATGGAAGCCCAGAGAAGACATGCAATCCATTCTCAGGGCTCTCATCAGGGAGGGCTTTCAGGAGGAAGGGACTTGAAGGATGGGCAGGGATTAACCAGATGAGGAACAAGAGGCGAGAGAAGTGCAACAGGTGAAGGGCTAAGCAGAGGAACAGAGCACACTGAGATGACTCCAGGGGTTCAAGATGGAACCCAGAGAGCTGGCAGGGTGGTGGAATGGCAAATGAGACCGGGGCCAGCTCACAGAAGGCCTTGAAGGCTGTACCAGGAGCCAGCTGGGGACCTGGAGGAGGTGGGGAGTCACAGAAGGGCGTTCTCCTGTGGAGTGACACGAATCACGCATCTGAGTTCAGAAGGGCTTCCACTTGTGGCCCAGCCCAACCCCCACTCTGCAAGGGAAGCCCTGCTGGAAGTTGCACACTGCTGGTGACAGAGACTTTTCTCTCCTGGATAGCCTATGTCGTTAGGCTGCTCTGAGTAGAAGAGAATTCTTCCATGTAACCAGCAGAAGCTGCCTCCCTGTGGTCTCCACTCAAAACAAGCTTTTGCTTTTTCGTCTCATATCATCCTTCTCTGGACCAACATTCCTCAAGTCTCTTGACTACGACAGCACCATTAGAAGGCACTGCTGACCCGGCCAAAAATCGGCCTAAACAAGTTTCCCTTGGGAGCGGCAACCATGCATGGAGCTCTTTTGCACCCCAGGAATTCCAGTGGAGAAGGCAGCA
This sequence comes from Carlito syrichta, assembly GCF_000164805.1. NCBI lineage: Eukaryota > Metazoa > Chordata > Mammalia > Primates > Tarsiidae > Carlito > Carlito syrichta. Next base: position 83,382 of record NW_007247045.1, on the reverse strand, counting down.
GGCTGTTCATCACCAGGGATTCTTTTTATTTATTTATTTTTGAGTCATAATCTCACTCTGTCACCCAGGTTGGAGTGAAGTGGCATGATCTTGGCTCACCATAGCCTTGACCTGCTGGACTTAGGCAATCCTCCCACCTCAGTCGCTCAAGTAGCTGGGACTACAGGTGTGTGCCACCATGTCCTGCTAATTTTTTTTTTTTTTGAGTTGGAGTCTCACTCCATTGCCCAGGCTGGAGTGCAGTGGCACACTCACGGCCTCCCCAGCATTGACCTGCTGGGCTCCATTTATTGTAGAGATGAAGTCTCGTTATGCTGCCCAGACTGGTCTCAAACTCCTGGGCTCAGGTAATCCTCCCCCCTTGGCCTGCCAAAGTGCTGGGATTACAGGCGTGAGCCACCACACTGGGCCGTACGACTGTGGATTGTAACAGATAAGCACACGTGGCTCTCAGTGTGCTTTAACACAAGGAGCAGAATCAACAGCAGCTACCCTGCTATTGGTCCCACTTCTGAGTTCTGCCCATCAATATCTGCCTCTCCCACCCTCGCTTACCTTGACTCCAAGTTTGTGTTCTTTACACCTGTTTAGTCACCTGCATGTCGCTCCAGTTCCTGGTTCTTGGTTGATGTGGCAACCCCAGTTTCTGGCTCCCTGTATCTTGGTCCCAACTCAGGTCCAACCCACCTGGGCCCTCTCTGGTCCTAGCCAGGGTTGCTCACTTCATCTTCCAGCTCTGCTCAGCTGAGCCCCGCATGACACTGAGTTATTAAACAAATTCCGCCAAATGGAAGTATCTGCCACCAAGCACATTTCGCAAGGGAAAGGAGAATTTTCATCTGTCAAAAGTGCATTTATTTCAAGGGGGTCTATCACTCACTGAAATTCACACGAGAAAGAGAGTCCCAAGAAAATCAAGGGCATTTGCATTACAATCCACCTCAATGCCCAAAAATATCCCGCTGAACATGCAGAATTTCAAGGAAAAGAGTGTGTTTTGCTTATTTGCAGGAAAGAAATGAATGTTCAAGAGAGGGAAGGGCCGTGGTTTAAAATCTCAGGCATGCAAACGAAGGCATTTGATAAATGGTGACCGAAGAATCACCTTGGACCCTGCAGGTTTCGGAGCTGGTCCTGGCAAGGATAGCAGAGGATCCACACACAGCACAGGGGAAAGGGACAGTGCTTAGGATGGACGGAAGGCTTGAAATCCTGGCTTCACTGTTACTGCATGATCTTGACCTTTCTGTGCCCCTCTTTCCACGTCTCTAAAAATGGAGGCCTTATAAGGACCCTACCTATGCTCTGCAAACTTGCCCTTCCAAATCTCCCCAAGGGTAGAGGAAATTGAGTGTGAATTGACCCACACAGATGCCCTCCCCCTACTCCACCTGGGGCTGGGGCACGATGCCCACCATGGTTATCACAAGGCAGAAAATGCCTTTGAAGTCTGGCAATTCCGGTCAAAAATTAATGTGACTTGTATCCTACTCCATAATATTCTGTTTTTAATATAGAAGTGCTTGCAATGCTTCCCAAGTGGGGAAAAATAAAAATCAACAACAAAAGAGCTCCTATCTGGCTTGTGGGTTCTTGATAAAAACCATAGCTGATATTAACACTTCATCTATAACAGGTCTTATGGCAAGAGTTTGCTAAATATTTTTGTAGTTAGATTATGCAAATTGCTCCAGGTCATATGGCTAGAAAGTTGCAAAGTAGGACTCAAAAGCAAGCACATGTGACCCAACAGCCCAGACATGCCAACTGTATACTTTATGGCTCTGAGTCTACCAGTGCCAGGGAAGGAGGTGGACGTGAAGAAAAAGACGCCCCCTCAGGCTGGCATCTAGGTTATTTTTCTTCTTTTAGAGTCGCAATATTTTAAGAATACAGACTTACTTGCCTGAGTGCAGTGAATCCCAGCACTTAGGGAGGACAAGGCAAGAGGATCAACCTGAGCAACATAGTGAGACTTCATCTCTACAAGAAAAAAAAAATTTAACCAGATGTGGTGGCATGCACCTATACTCCAGCTACTCAGGAGGTTGAGGCGGAAGGACTGCCTGAGCCCAGGAAGTTGGGGCTGCAGTGAACCGTGATCATGCCAGTACACTCCAGCCTGGGCGACAGAGTGAGATCCCGACTCAAAAAACAAAACACAAACTTATTCCAGTATGTGGATTCAAGAATTCCTTTTCCAAGTTGTTTTTTTATGAGTCTCATCAATGATTCTCAGGGTGACCTTGCTGGAAATGTCTCGGCGAAGGCCCGTCCTGCTGAGAGGCCATGTCACCTCCCTTGTTGAATACTGGTCATTCTCTTCTGTCTCCAGGAAATGCTCGACTCGGCTGACATTTTCAGTGAGAAATGTGACCACTGCCAGAAGTCTCTGCTTTTACTATGAACGCCATCCTCTTCATTGAGTGATATCCCTCCTCGCTGTCAGCTTTTTTTACCTAGTGCTCCAGTTCTTAGACTTGTCTTGGGCAGTGGGTAATTCAGTTTGCCTTGCAGTAGTTGTCTGAGAATGACCAGCCTTGAAGAAATCTGCTAAATACTTTCAGATACTCAGTGCTTGAGAACTGCATTTCCCAATTTTCATTCATTTGTCTGTCCAGCACACCAAGCCCTCCCATGTGTGACTGGCTCACAGAGCAGTGTGAATCTGTAGGACTCTGGGTGTGAAGGGCTTTCTTTTTCTCCTTACAACCGACCCCAGTGGCAGGTCTCTTACTGACATCTCAGAAAGACCCCCTGTTGTCCCGGTCCTTGTGGATTTTTATTTTTTTTGAGTTGGAGTCTCACTCTGTCGCCCAGACTGGAGTGCAGCCTCCATCTGCTGGGCTCCGGTGATCCTTCCGCCTCAGCCTTCCAAGTAGCCGGAATTACAGGCATGCGCTACCACGCCCGGCTGATTTTTTGATTTATTGTAGAGATGAGGTCTCGCTGCCCAGGCGGGTCTCGAACCCGTGGACTCAGGCAATCCACTCACCTCAGCCTCCCAAAGGTGCGGGATTACAGGCTGAGCCACCGAGCCCGGCTGGTCCTTGTGGATTTTGAAAGTCCAATCCAGGTCCAAGACCACTTCTGGCCTGGCACTTCCCTCCCTGCCCAGCAGGCCAGAACTGTGCTTGTGAGCTTGAGGCAGGTAACATGATCCACTCATTTCTCTTCCTTCTCCTTCTCCTCCTCCTCCTTCTCTCCCTCCCTCTCTTAAGAAAAGGTTTTGCTCTGTCACCCAGGCTGGAGTACAGTGGTGTGATCATAGCTCACTGTAGCCTTGACCTCCTGGACTCAAGCGACCCTCCCAAGTATTTGGTTTTACAGGTGTGCACCACCACACCCAACTGCCTTTTCTCCTCCTCTTTTTCAAGCATCAGAATTGGAAGAGGAGAACCAACCTCTGCTTCTGGGATGCTTCGTCCCACTGTCCTTTTTGACTTCATACCTCTAGTGTTTCTCTTCTCAAATCTAGCACCCTCCCCACCACAGCTAAAAAAAGTCTATCAGTGTAGTTAAGAAGGGTTTTCAAAGTTATTTCCTGTTTCATTACGTATTTGTCTGAAATGGTGATGAATCAAACTGTGCTATTTTTGGCAAAAGTTGCTTTTTTTTCTTTAGCCTCACAAACTCACTGAAAAAGTTGAGTAGAAAACACTTCTGCTCTCCTACCAACCACTACCTTAGGTTACTAAGAAAGTGAAAAGTAGGCTGGGCTCAGTGGCTCAGCCTGTCATCCCAGTACTTTGGGAGGCCGAGGCGAGTGGATTGCCTGAGCCCACGGGTCCGAGACCAGCCCAGGCAACTTGGCATGACCTCATCTCTACAATAAATCAAAAATTAGCTGGACATGGTAGCACGCACCTGTAGTTCCGGTTACTTGGAAGGCTGAGGCGGCAGGATCTCAGAGCCCAGCTGGTTGATGCTGGGGTGGCCATGAGCTTGAGCATGCCACTGCACTCCAGCCTGGGTGATGGAGTGAGACTCTAACTGAAAAAAAAAAAAAAAAGAGAGAGTGAAAAGTAGGTTATAAAAAAAGAAAGAATAAAAAGAAAGAAAATACTTTCAGGCAAAATATCATTAATGAATGATTCAATTGCTAGTGAAAGCCTCATCTTTCACAGTGGCTTTGATAAGAGCTCTCTCACTTAAGCTTTGACCCCTATAGAATTGATCCCACCTTCACAAACATTCTTGAATTTTTTTCGAATTGATACCGTGCTTGATTAAAAAGTAATCTCAGGTAATAATGACAATTCTTCACCATTATTTTTACCATCCAGAAATTTTATCTTAAACCGTATAAATAAAGCAATCAAAGATATATAAAATGATCAAACTATTAACACCTGTTTTACCCAAATGTACAGTAAATAAATAATGATAGCTCCTAAAAGTTTTACTGAGAATCTACTCTGGGTCAGATCTGAAGCTAAGTATATATTATTTCATTTAATGCTTACAACAACCCTATGAGACTACAGTAGAATTATCACTCTCATTTTTCAGGTAAAGAAACCAAAGCTAGAGAGATTAAATCTTCTTGGTCTTTGAACCAGCTGTCCAAGTGGTTTGTCTTAGTCCACTCAGGCTATTGTAACAAATATCATAAACTGGATGGCTTACAAACAACATAATTTTATTTCTCACAGTTCTGGAGGCTGAGGAGGCAAAAATCAAGGCAGATTCAGATCCAGTCAGGGCCTGTTTTCGGGCTCATTGATGGTGACTTCTTGCAGTGTCCTGGAGTGTCTAATAATGCTGAAAAATAAAAACAATGTCTCAGAATGATGGGGGCATGTCAAAGGGACACAGGTTCTAACTGAAAGAGCTTCCAATGGCCAAAGCTGGAGCAATCTGACAAGTAAAATAAACAAAGTAATGTTGCATTATAACCCAAAGTATAAAATAGAAATCTATGAATTCATTCTGATATAAATGAATGAATAAGTAAATAAATGGGAGGAAAGATAAATCTCCTGCACTGAAGAACTCTAAATAATTTATGTAGATATTCCACTCTCAAGGAGGCGAAGCCCAACTCCCCCCACTTTCAGCGTGGGTTGTGCACAGTGACTTCCTTCCAAAGAATACAGTGTAGAAAGGGAAGGAAATGAGTAATTTCACAGAAAAGAAACCTGAAAAACACTACCCCAGCCTGGTGATCAAGGTCAACGCCAATTGCCATCATAGTGATAGTCTGTACCCTTAACATGATGTGATGACAATGTCACTTTTACTCTGCTTTTCCTCCCCAAGACCCAAAACCCTCGTCTAATCATACGAAAAAAAAAAAAAAAAATCACGTAAACCCCAATGGAGGGAAATTTTACAAAATACTGCTCAAAACTGTCAAGGTCATAAAAAAACAAGGAAAGTCTTACAAATTATCACAGCCCAGAGGAGCCCAAGGAGACATGGTGACTAAACGTAATGTGGGATTCTGGGTGAGATCCTGAAAAGGTTAAAAGCTGAGGAAATCTGTGTGAAACATGGACGTTAGTTTAAAATAACGCATCAATATTGTTCATTAATTGTAACAAATGTGCCATACTAATGTAAAATGTTAATAATAGGGAACATTGGGTGAGGAGTATCTGGGAACTCTCTGTATTATCGTCACAGTTTTTCAAGTCTAAAACTATTAAAAAAACTAAAGTTTATAATAATAAAAAAATTGAATAAAGCCTCAGGGATCTATGAGCCTATATCAGAGGTCTAACATGTGTGCAATTAGAACCTCAGAAATGGAAGAATGAGAATTGGGTAGAAAATAATTTGAGGAAATAATGGATGAAATTTTCACAAATTTGGTGGAAGATATATATATTATATATATATAAAATGTACAGATTTAAGAATCTCTGTAAACACCAACTAGTATGAATATCAAGAATAGCAAGAACGCAACATCTTGGCATATTAGAGTAAAACTGCTGAAAATGTGCACGTGTGTCGGGGGCAATTTACAGATTTCATGTTTATATAGAAAAGAAATACCAAGAATGATTTTAAAAAGCAGAAAATGAGAGAGAAGAAATAATAACTCCAAGTGCAGGAATTATACAATTGAGAAGAAATACATAGTGAAGAAGACTGAAGAGACTAATTGCATAGGAAAACCTCTGGCAAGATTGATGAAGTAAAAAGAGAGAAGACACAAATGCAGCACATTATAAATGAAAAAGGGGAATAGTCACAAATGCAACAGAAATTACTGTGAATACCTGGATGCGAAGAAATATGAATGCTTAAATGCAAAGGACAATTTCCTACAAAATGCTATTTATCATCAATGAATCAAGAAGAAATAGAAAACCTGAATAGTTCATTGTTTTTGAAGAAAGTGGATCAGTAATTTAAAATACGCTTACCTTTCAAACACCAGGCCAACACAAATTTGGCAATGAGTTCTAACAGTCTGTCAAGTAACAAATAACTCCAACCTTATATAAAGACTCTTCCAGGAATGAAGAGATGAAGGAACACTCACCAACTCATTTTATGAGGCCACTAAGACCTTGATGCAAAATAGACATGCACATCACGAGAAATGTAAATTATACACCATTCTCAGTCATAAATATAGATGCAAAAACATAAAAATATTTGCAAACCAAATGTACATAGATATAAATAGAAATTTATATAAACTTTTTTCTTTTTTTTGAGTCAGGTCTCACTCTATCACCCAGGCTAGAGTGCAGTGGCACAATCATGTCTCACCACAACCTCTAATGAGGTTCAGGTGATCCTTCCACCTCAATTTCCTAAGTTGTGTGGGCTACAGGCACATGCTGCCATGCTTAGCTAATTTAAAAAAATTTTTTGTAGAGATGAGATCTCGGTATGTTGCTCAGGCTGTTCTCAAACTCCTGGGCTTAAGCAATCCTCCTTCCTCAACCTCCCAAAGTGCTGTTGGCCTACATAATCATTTTAAAATTGGTTATATCTCAGGAATACAAAGATGGCTCACATTAAAAGGAAAAAAATCATATGATCATTTCATCAGATGAAGAAATCATTAGGAAACATTTGACACTCATTTATACTAAAAAAATCTGGGAAAGAAGAAATAGAGGATAGCTTCCTTAACCTGATAAAGGGATAAAAATATACAGAAAACATTCTATTTAATGGTAAAATGTTAGAAGCAATCCGCTTAAACTCAGGAAAAGACAAGGAAGTTGCTAGCACTGCTTCCATTCAGCATGAAACTGAAGACTCTAGCCAACCCATTAAGACATGCAAAGAAGTAAAACATAAAATGCTTGGAAAGGATGGAACAAAACCATCATTATTTGGAGAATCAGTTATTGTAGATTTAGAAAACGCAAGAGAATCTTCAAATAAAGTATTATAATTTAAAAGTTTTGCAAGGTTTCTGGATATAAAAATTAAAAATTCACCTCCTGTGCACCAGTCACAAACATTAAAAAATAAAAACTTTAAAGTTTGTGAGTTTAAAGGGCAACAAAAAAGCATAGATATAAATCTAACCAAATATGAGCATAGCATTTGTGAAGATATGTTTTATCCTTTACTGAAAAAAATCAGAAAAAAATAAATAAATGAAAAGATATACCATGTCCATCGATAAGAAAACGCAATATTGTAAATTCCCTACAAATTAATTGATAATTTTAATGTACTTCCAATTAAAATTCTTATGGAGTATTTTTGGAGCTTAGCAAGTTGGGTTTACAAATTTACAGGGAAAACTAAAGGGCTGTGATATTTAAGATGAATTTAAAGAAAAGTAAGGTGAAGGGATTTGTTCTGGTAGGTATCTGATCTTCTTACATGGCTACAGTAATTAAAATTGTGTTTTCTGAAAGGTATAGAGAAATAAATTAGTGAAACAAAATTGAAAGCCCACAAACAGAAACTTGAAAACTTACTATGTGGCAGAGCTAGCAGTGTAGATCAGCAGGAAATAATAGAGTAAATATTTAACAACTGGTGCTAGGATAATTGGTAATGCATATGGAGAAATTTGATCTCTGTCTTACATTGTGTACAAAAAGCAAATTGTAGGGAAATTAAAAACAATATAAAAAGCAAAAATTGAAAGTGCTATAAGAAAATATAGAATATTTGTATGAACTCAGAATAAAGCAGACTTTATTAAGCAAGATAAACAAAGCATAATCTATGAAATAACTGATTAATTCAACCACTTTAAATTTTCTTCATCAAAAACCCATCAAAGAATTAGTATCCAGAATATCTAAAGAACATCTATCAATTGCCAAGACTACCCGATAAAACAAAATGTGCAAAGGATAGGAAGAGACAACTTACAGAGGAGATTAATTAAATAGACAATAAACACAAAAAAAGATGCTCATTAAATATCAGAAAAGTGCAAAATAAAACCTCAATGAGCCAAAAGGACATACAATTTTATATTATCACTTGGCAAAAATTTAATTCTAACATATCAAATTCCGGGTATTCTCCATCTTGCCCCTCTAGATCCACTCTCCACCCTTTTCCATCCAGAAAATGGAGGATGACAGGGCCATGAGTTTGGAGTTTATTTACCTGGTTCCCTCCCTGCTCTGTCTAGGGTTTACGATGGCTGTGGCGCTCTACTGAAGGCTGCAGCTCTTGTTGAACATCCTTTCCTATTGGTATAACTCTCTCTAATTCCAGTAATACTCCCATGCCTCCCCCTTCCCGCCCGGGATGTCGATGGCTCCCCATTGTGTATGCTTCACCAACTCTTGTTGCTTCCTTTACCCCAGTTCACAATTATGTGAAAAATCCTTTCATCATCTCATTTGAGTGTGTCCTCTTTTCTGCCAAGACTGCCTGACACACTAAGTACTGGCAAAAATATGAAGCAATAGGAACCATATACTGCTATGGGAGTGTGAACTGGTACAAACACCTTGGAGAATAGTTGAACAATATTTAGAAACTTGGAGAAGGGCATACTTCATGAACCAGTTATTCCATTATATAGGGTTAGAAAAATGCTTCTGCATATTAGGAAACTGGTGTAAGGATGATCTTCACAGCAATATTGTGACAGCAAAATGTTAAGAACCTAAATATCTATCAACAGGAAAAAGATGTAAAAATACCAGAGTGGCCAGACAATGTAATACTCTACCATGGTGAATATTAGTGAACCACAAGTTAAAAATATTGGCATGGATGAATCTCACATATTTTTAAGGTGACATAGAAAATGGCAGAAGAACATTCATAGAATGATACTATAAAGCTTTATCGCATACAAAACAATACTAATTATTGCTCAGAGACACAATGTATGCAAAAAATGTATACAGAAATGTTTGGAAATGATAAATATCAGATCCAGAATAGTGGTTATCTCTAGGAGGGAGCAGGCTGAGGTGATTCTAGAAGGACATAAACAAAGGGAATTTAGCTGTGTTGGCAATATTTAATTTCTTAAGCTTGGGGGCAGGTATATGAATATATGTGGTGTTATTTTTAAACCTTTTTTTTTGGTCTTGGATATTGCATATACATTTTAAAATGTAAATAATAAGAGAAAGAAAAAAGTCTAAAGTTTAATAATAAGGAAGAGATAGAATATTTACATGAGATTGCAATGCAGATAGTAAGGATAAAATAAGAGAAATACGAAATACATTTTTTTGGAGATGGTGTTTCACTCTGTTGCCCAGGATGGAGTGTAGTGGCACAATCATGGCTCACCACAGCCTCAAGTTCCTGCCTCAGCCTCCCGAGTAGCTGGGACCAAGGGCACACACCACCACACTTGGGAAATTTTTAATTTTTTTTTTTGGTAAAAACAAGGTCTCACTGTGTTGCCCTGGCTAGTCTTGAACTCCTGGGCTCAAGCTATCCTCCTGCGTTGGCCTCCCAAAGTGCTGAGATTACAGGTACGAGCCACCATTTCTGGCTGAGCAACACACTTAAAGCAAGTTTTAAATCCATGTCCATGCATACAGTATGCTAGCATTTGTATATGGTCGTGCATACATAAATTATCTCTGGGAAGATAAGCATGAAACTGGAAATGGTAAATCCTTTGGTCAAGGAGGCTGAGTGGCTGGGGGAGAGTTTTCAGATATGTTTCTGTATCATTTGAATTTTGTGTCATATGCATCGATTATCTATTCTTTTAAAAAAGTTTGAAAATGACAAACTGGCCTCTGCTGGCTTGCGAGAAATCACACCATCCAGTCACTCTACCAGCTGACCAGCACTGGTGTTTAATACAGGAGAGGGGGCAACCCCCTCAGGTCCTCTCTCATTGTGCAAGCTTTTCAGTCCTCTTAATAAATCCTACTTTCTAAAAAAAAATTTAAAATTAAAATTGAAAAATAAAACAGGAGAGACCATGGTGTCGAGTAGTTATGACAGCGCTCGCGTGGCACTCAAAACCAAAAACATTTACTATCTGGCCCTTTAAGAAAATGTTTGCTGACCCCTGATTTAGAAGGATGTGAATGTGAGAGATGAGATGACAGATGTGGTCATCAAGCTGCCTTTACTTTGGGATTCAGGATGCTGGGACACATCCTACCTGGGACATTGCTCATCAGTAAGCCAAAGGTAAAAGAGAAGATAATGAACCACATACTGCCTTTCCAAGTTTCTGCTCAGTAATGTCATTTCTAATCATGTTTAACTAGTCAAAGAAAATCACCTGGCCATGATTAAGTTCAATGGGGTGGATAGTGATTTATCCCAAAGATATTTATCCCCCCAAATATCAAGAAAGATGTCCAGCATTTGAGATTGAGTTATGGACTGAAATGGGTAGAGTACTCCCTGAGCTAGGGCATACTGAGGTGGAACAATTGTGGTAGGGGGGTGGAGAGGAGAAGGAAGGTAGTTCTAGAGGATTCTAGGTGTTATGAGTTTGCAATGCCGTGGGATATCCAATTGACAATGTCATTAGGCAGTTGGGTATATGATCAGGAGCTACAGAGAGAGATCAGGGTTAGACGTATAGAACTGGGAATCATCAGCATGGAGATGCGGCATGGAGGAAATCACTGAGGCAGTGAGAGAGAAAAAGCCCATGGAGTCACAGCTCTTTAGACAGGGTGAAGGGAAGAAGAATTGAAAAAGAGGGTAAGGAGAGGTGGTCAGAGAATTAGGAGGAAAGCCAAGAGAGTATGGAGTCACAGAACCTACAGAGTCTTTCCAGAAGGGGTGACAGGCCCACAGATCAAATGCTGCTGAAAAGGGCTGGTGAGGGAACATGGCCTTTGACCTTGATAAGAACATTTCTAGTGAAACAGTGGGATTCTAGTGAGATTTTGGCAGTAAGAGAATGAGAGAAAGGACATTCCAGGCTGAGGAGATTGAATCAGCAAAAAGGGGAGCCAACACAGAATGAGCCATGTTTAGGGAATGGAAGAGAGAGAGCTGGCACTGGAATTCCTCCTGGAGGAGGAGTTTTGACGATATTCTGTAGACATTAGGGAATCAAGGCAGATGTTGAGTAGAAGGGTGTAATTAAGGCATTATAAACATTTCTTTAAAAGAAGGCTGCATCCTGAGATTTTGCCAAAGGCTTTTATCAATGTAAGGAGGCCTTTGACAGATTCTCTTGGGTTTTTAAGGTACACTATCATATCATCTGCATAGAGAGATAACTTGACTTCCTCTTTTCCTATTTGAATACCTCTGATTGCCTCCTCTTCTCTGATTGCTTTAGCCAGGACTTCCAATACTATGTTGAACAGGAGGGGAGAGAGTGGGCATCCTTGTCTAGTTCCAGTTTTCAGGGGAATTGGTTCCAATTTTTGTCCATTTAGGAGTATGCTGGCTGTGGGTTTCTCATAGATGGCTTTTACTATTTTGAGGTATGTTCCCCGTATGCCTAGATGTTCAAGGGTTTTTATCAAGAAGGGGTGCTGGATTTTATCAAAAACTTTTTCTGCATCTAGTGATATGATCATGTGGTTTTTGTTTTGACATCTGTTGATGTATTTAATTACATTTATGGTTTTACGAATATTGAACCAGACTTGCATGCCAGAAATGAAGCCTACTTGGTCATGATGGATGATTTTTGAGATGTATTGCTGAATCCGGTTTGCTAGGATCTTGTTGAGAATTTCAGCATTTCTCTACACCAATAATAAACAAACAGAAACCCAAATAAAAAACACAGTTCCATTCACAATAGCCACAAAAAAAATGAAATACCTTGGCATCTTCCTAACCAGAGACGTGAAAGACCTTTACAATGAAAATTACAAAACACTGCTCAAAGAAATCAAAGCCGACATGAACAAGTGGAAAAATATCCCATGCTCATGGATCGGAAGAATCAACATTGTGAAGATGTCCATCTTACCTAAGGCAATCTACAAATTCAATGCAATACCCATTAAATTACCAACAACATTCTTCTCAGACCTAGAAAAAACAACACAGGAATTCATATGGAAGCACAAACATCCAAGAATAGCCAGAACAATCCTCAGCAAAAAAACAAAGCAGGTGGTATCACAATACCAGATTTCAAACTTTACTATAAAGCTACAATCATCAAAACAGCTTGGTATTGGTACAGGAACAGGCATATAGATCAATGGAACAGAATTGAGATTCCAGAAGCAAAACCTCAATTTCTCAACCAACTCATCTTCGACAAAGCCCCCACCACCTACCAATGGGGAGAGGAGAACCTATTCAGTAAATGGTGCTGGGGAAATTGGCTGACCACATGCAGAAGATTGAAACAGGACCCCTATCTATCCCCATGCACAAAGGTTAACTCCAAATGGATCAGAGACCTAAATGTAAAACCTCAAACCATAAGAACCTTAGAAAAGGAAGGAAATACTCTCATGGAAATCGGAACTGGCATCCAATTCCTGTACAAAACCCGAAACCCACAGGACTTAAGAGAGAAGATAGACAAATGGGACCTTATTAAACTGACAAGCTTCTGCAAAGCCAAAGAAACCATCAAGAGAGCAGGAAGACAGCCTACAGACTGGGAAAAAGTATTTGCCAACTCTAGGTCTGACAAAGGCTTAACATCCTGGATCTACAAGGAACTGAAACGTACTGAAAAGAAGAAAACATACAACCCCATTATAAAATGGGCAAAAGATATGAACAGACACTTCACAAAAGAAGACATTCGAGAAGCCAACAAACACATGAAGAAATGCTCAACCTCACTAATCATCAGGGAGATGCAAATCAAAACCACACTGAGATACCACCTAACTCCAGTCAGAATGGCAATTATCAACAACTCAAAAAATAACAGCTGCTGGAGAGGGTGTGGTGAAAAGGGAACACTTCTACACTGTTGGTGGGAGTGTAAACTAGTGCAACCTCTGTGGAAAGCAGTGTGGCGATTCCTAAAAGCTCTAAAAATTGACCTTCCATATGACCCTGCAATCCCCCTACTGGGAATATACCCTGAAGAACACAAATCACTCTATAAAAAAGATACCTGCACACGTATGTTTATCGCAGCATTGTTCACAATAGCAAGAACCTGGAAACAACCATGCTGG
>NW_007247045.1:0-69334 GCF_000164805.1 Carlito syrichta | reverse complement strand
CGGCCACTGCACTCCAGTCTGGGTGACAGAGTGAGACTCCAACTCAAAAAAAAAAATGAAGGCTGCATGCAACTTGGATGGATTTAGAATCCATCATACTCACAGAAACAAAGATCTATCACAGAAACAAAGAACTGAATACCACATGTTCTCACTCATAAGTGGATCCTGAACATTTACCATAATACCACAAGAAAGGGATTGGCAGTAGCAGACACTGCCAGGGGAGAAGGGAGAGCACATAACATCACCAAGTGTATCTGATCCTAAACCACGCAAAGTGAGGACCAGTGGGAGGCCCAAACTTCACCTGTCCATAGACCACTTACATACCTAATCCTGACTTGTACTCCACATCCTTAAAATAAAAATAAAAAAATAAAAAATTTTTAAAAAGGCTGCATGCATGCCTCCTCTCTGGGAATTCTGAGATTCAGCCAGGTTTTCTGAAGGTTGGTTTTCAAAAATCAGGACCCTGAACCTCTGTGCTAGTCAAGTGAAGACTGAGCAGGGGAAGAATTCGTTTCATGTGATTACACGGAACCAAGCCATTTCCTGATACATCTACACTTGAGACTTGGGGAAATGGGATATGGAGGATGTGGGTACCAGTCATTCTGATGAGGATTTAATTAAGAACTCAATTTTCCCAGACTTCCAGTACTTGACTGCCTGATGTTTCTTTAATAGGAACTGTTGATATGTTCTAATTATGGCGGGTTATTTATGGGATCAGGTCTCATCTCTCTGCTCAATTATGTTTTGTTTGGGAGATTTGCATTATTTTATGGCTCTAGTTCTTAATTGAGTCTATTGTCTTCCCCAAAGATGCGCTTAGTCTGGGGACCTCTCATCTGTGGCTTTTCCTCTACCAGAGATCCTGCCTTTCCTTTCTCCTCCTTTCATTGATAAACTCTGAAGCCACACGGAAGGCAATTCCTCCCTCGCCTGCTTACAGCACTGCCTGTGGCTGTACTTTTGCCTGGCCCTGGATTTGCCCTGCAAACCCAGTTTAAAGGTCCTTTTAAGTTTTGGAGACAGGATCCTTTTAAAACTGTGCCTGAGTATTAGATATCTTTGAAATTCTGAGAGAAGTACAAATTCCAGGTGCTCCGAGTCAAGACATACATTTGATATTCTGAATTGGAACATACTTACAGATGTTCCTTCATGGAGGAAAAGCTTCTGGCTCACTACCTTGGAGATAGTCTCAGCTGGGGATAAATCACTACCAGGTCTTCGATAATGCATGCCCCTTCTGGATCTGGAGTAACTTGAGAGCAAGGGTCATTTATTTATCTCTCTGTGTATGCTGGGGAAAAAAATAATTTTAATAGCAGGGAAGGAACTGTCTTTATTTTGAAAACTGCATTGGAAAGCTGCTTTGGAGAGGAAGTTGAGGCATGAGAGCATTAGCATTAGTTGAGGCATGAAAGCATTAGCTGGAAAGAGACTTCAAAAAGAGCTAGAAATTCTTCATAAGAAACTAACAAGAATTTTGAATTAGCAGAGAGTGGAGAGGGAAAAAGAGAAGAAAGAGAGAGAGAGAGAGAAAAGATGGAAACCCAAGCATCAGGGCAAGAGACTGGAAATTATGCAGAGGGGTGACTGTGAAAAATTTCTAGTGGCAAAGTGTCCAAAAGACTTCAGATGACCAGGGATGTCTGTTTTCAGTGTGACGTTCTTTGTGATGCTATGTGTAAATAGCCTTCTTCACATCCATACCCAAACCATAAGTCAGAGTGTTCTATATATGTAAATGACTTGTGTGGGCAACTTGAGTGGCCATCAAGAAAATGGAGCCAGTGATCCCTCAAGATAAGACTTAGTTGGGTAGAGGTCGAAATATGGAATCATAGGAGGAAGACTCTGAAAATCCCTGGAGATGGGCAACCTCTTTCAGGTCCCCCCTTGCTGTGGGGCCTTTTCTGTCTTCTTAATAAATCCTACTTTCTCACCTAAAAAAAAGAAAGAAAAGAAAATTCCAAGAGATATGGGTAGGAACACTGGGTCTTGCCCCGAGTATTAGTTAGGATAGGGAAACATGCTATGGTAACAAAAGAATCCTTTCTCCTCCCCAATCTAAGTGAACCACAGTCACACAGAAAGTTTGTTTCTCCCTCATGCTGTCATCAAGATGCCTTCACTTTGGGATTCAGGATGCTGGAACAGTTCCTACCAGGAACATTGCTGATCAGTAAGCCAGAGGGAAAAGAGAAGATGGTGAACCACATATTGCCTCTCCAAGTTTCTGCTCAGCAATGTCATTTCTTTTCTTTTCTTTTTTTTTTGAAAGCAGGATTTATTGAGAGGACAGAAAAGCTCCCACGGTGGGAGAGGACCCAAAGGGGTTGACCTGCAATGTCATTTCTAATCATGTTTAATTGGTCAAAGAAAGTCACCTGTTCATATGCTTGAGTTCTCCAGGGTGGAGTGTGTTCAGGGCCACAGAAGAAGTGCCAACTGTGGCAAACAGTCACACAATCTACCACATGCTGTATCTTGGATATTGTTGGAACTAAAGTTAATTTAAACCTTAAAGGATAAGGCAGTAACTTAGTAAAGAAGTACATAATCGTGTGAGTTTTGTTTTCTTCCTGACCACCCATAGTGTTTCCATTTGTTGGAGAAATGCTCAACCCAGTTCTGTCCTTGCTTGTATGACCTGGAAAGGTGCCTGTAAATAAGACTGTTGGCTTATATTGATTCTGTAAGGAAAGAAAGAGAAACAAGGATGCTGCTTCTCCCTGCAGACCTCTTCCTGTCCATGACCACAGCTCAGTCCTTAGGACACTGCAATTTGGACCAATCCCAGGACATTGTGGGATATAGTTATTTCCATGGCTCCAGTCAACATTTTCACAGGTCTGTCTCCACGGTTAACATGTGCAATATAGTATGACCATGCTTGTCTTCTTCCAGCGAATGAGACGTGGACACCACCCTGAAGGGTACTGAAGTCTTTCGAGGGAGAAGAATAAAACCAAATACAAGGCAAACCATGATCATTGTCAAAATAAAGACCCAAGAATACTAAGTGAGGTCAGTGCCAGGGTAGTCACAATCAAGGCAGCAGGCACAGACTTCTGGGGGTGCATGACATTGAAATGCCTTTGGATGGGAATTAAAGGATGAAGAGATGTTTTCCAATTTAGATCCATTGTTAGCTATAACTTTAAAATAATCCAGTTTTACTGTTTCAGTTTAGAAAATAAAGTCTAAAGAGAAAAACTGTTAATAATTGAAAGTGCACAATTCTAGACTCTTTTACAAAACTGTGATATTATTATATTATTTTGTAAACTAGATTCCTTTCGCATTGTAAGCTGACTTTTTTTTCATAACAATAAATGGGCATCTACATTATTTTGCAAGGTTAAATAGATTTTCTATGCTTGGTCGTGTGATACTTTGTGTAACCAATTTTCCATTGGTGGACATCCAGGTGGTTTCATGCTCGTAATGAAGAACTCTGGACATCCATCATTGTACACTTCTGTAGTTAGTTCTAAAGGGTCCATTTCTGGAAGGCAAATTGCAGAGTTCAAGGACATGTACTACATTAGGACTTTTAAAGGCTATAGACTACCAAGTTGCAACAGATCAGATTTCAACCAGAGCTGAAGGTATGAGTAGAAATGCATGCTGGACCCCAACAGCACAAATGAAGCTATGAACATTAGGAAGCATAGTGTGGGTTTCAGTGCTGCTAATCTTCTTGAAAAACTAGCAAAGCGTCATTTCAGTCCACACTGGTCATGATGAGATAAGTCAGGAAGGGAACTGTCTCCTGTTTAGGCATACCACCTCAGCTCTCCCATGATTTTCCAAATGCCCTTATTCTACTTCCTCATTCCTTGTATAGTGCATGACACACAGTAGGTGTGTAAGAAATGTTGGACGAAACTAAGTCAGTATAGAAGTCTATAACCCTGCTGCTACCTCAAAGGTCTTTCAGTCCAGACTTGTGGGATAAAAATACAACAAAGGAGAAATTGACAGAGGGGCTTGATTTATCACAATTTTGTGATTATGAAGGTAGAATTTCATCCTACAAGCATCCCCATTTTCTGATCATTTACATTCTCTATTTGGATTCTATGACTTTTCAGAAGTGGAGGAAATATACAATGGAATGAAAATGTAAAATACTAATATAATCATTTATCATTTTCATTGAAGAGGGGTATTGATTCTCAGGAATGCCCACAAACCTGGGGATGCTTCCAGAATACAAAGATTGCTCTCCCTTGACAACGTCCTTCCTCAGCAGGGTCCTCCTCTCAAGCCCCAAATGCTTCTCTTGACACTAACATGAGTGCACTCTGGAGGACCAGAAAAGACCCTGTACCTGCTATCCCTTGAGGGAGCTCCCCTTCCTCCATCTGCAAATCTGACTGATGCTTCAAGGTCTGATTCCCAAGTAATAGCCCCTTAAGCCAGTGTCCATTGGTTTCCTTTTCTGAACCCACTTCTCCACTCAATGCAGAACCTCATGAGACCATATACTGCCATATACTCTCATTGGTTT
The DNA here is from genome assembly GCF_000164805.1 of Carlito syrichta. NCBI lineage: Eukaryota > Metazoa > Chordata > Mammalia > Primates > Tarsiidae > Carlito > Carlito syrichta. The sequence goes on along the minus strand of NW_007247045.1, from coordinate 64,803 downwards.
CAACCTGCAACAAAAGGTCTGTATTTAGTTTCCATTGCTGCTATGATAAATTACCATAAACTTAGTGGCTTAAAAGAACTCCCCATTTTTTCTTTCTTTCTGTTTTTTAAAGAGAGATGGGGGTCTTGCTGTGTTGTCCAGGTTGATCTTGAACTCCCGACCTCAAGTCATCCTCCTGCCTTGGCCTCCCCAAATGTTAGGATTACAGGCATGAGCCACCATACCCAGCCACAGAACCCCCACTTTTGATCTCACAGTTCCATGGGTCAAAAACCTGGGCATGGGTTCTCAGCTCTAGGTCTCATACGGTCTTGGCTGGGCTAGGCTTTTACATGGAAGCTCTAGGGAAGATTCTGCCCCTAAGTCTATCCAGATTGTTGGCTGAATTTAGTTTCTCTCAGTTGTAGGACTGAGGTTGCCCTGTCCTTGCTGGCTGTCAGCCAGGGCCCTGTCTTTGCTGCCGGAGGCTGCCTGCATTCCTTTTTGCTGCCTTCCATGTGGTCCCCTCCAGCAATGGCGGGTCAAGTCTGTCTCACGCTTCTAATATCTCTGACTTCTTTTGTTGCTGTGCTCCAGCTGCAGCTGGAGAAAGTTCTCTGCTTTTAAGGGTTCATGAGATTAACTTGGGCTACCTGAATAATCCAGGATAATCTCCCTGTTTAAAAGTTTGTAACATTAATTACATTAGCAAAGGCCCTTTTGCCATGTAGCCTAACACATTCACAAGTTCCCAGGATTAGACACGGACATCCAGGAGGGTGGGGAAGATTCTACCCAACACAAGGGATGATGGCAGGAATTCAAGCCCTCTTCACTGCTGGCTCTCTGGCAAGTTCTAGCATGGGCCCAGTGTTCTATCCCACCTGGTTTCACCCATCTTCACTCTGCGGAGATCTCTCTGAGGTCTCTGGTCCCTGCCACAGTTTCATGGGAAAGTGATGTCTGTGCAGATAATGCCAGATAATGCCAACTGTTTCTTCTTTTTGCACAGCACTTTGCAATTTCTAAATCAAGGAAGGTGAGAAAACTGGACCTCAAAGAGGGCACATCACATAAGGAATGAGAGTGTTGATGGGGCACGAGGTCACCAGCAAGGGATAGAAGAAGATCTCAGGTCTTCAGACTGTCAGATGCCATCCAAATCTGGAAAAATCTCCTGTGACCAGAAGCCAAGTAGCTAAGGAACATATCTTCCAAATTCTAAGACGACCTCAAGAAAGAAGCTGACAAACCAGGAGAAGGGTGGCAGGCTCTTTGGACTCCAGCTGCTAAGAATTGGCACTGGCAGAAGTCCCTCATGGTGCATAGCACACTCTGGTCCCTGGCACAGCCTAAATGGAGAGATCATCTTGGGTAGAGCTTCCTTGCATTCTCCAAGCTGACATATGGCTCCAACTTGGCCATGGTTCATTTCAGGATGGCAGTTTGAAAGAGAGGACAGAAAGTCAGAGATCCACAGGACAGTCAAGCTGGGAGGCACTTTAGAGATCATCCAGTCCAAATCCCTTCACTTGATTTTCAAGATGATGAAACTGAGTCCTACAGGGGTGGAGAGATTGTCCAAGTGGGTCATGACTAAGACTCAGCCATTCTGCCTTCCTGAACAGAGTTCAGTCCTCAAATCCATGATGTCTCAGTTCCTTCTATTTAGTCATGCTGTGAGCCTGTCCTTACAAACCACAGCATTATGGTTCATGCATGTGTGTGCACACAGTGTGCTTGTCTGTGTTTACCCAGACACCTACACACACCAGCAATCTTAGTAGATTACCATGGTTGAGAGCCTGGACTCTGGAGTCAGGCTTTCTGGGTTCAAATCCCCATAATGCTAATCTTGAGCAAGTTATTTAACCTCTCTGTGCCTCAGTTTCCTCATTTATAAAATAAAAATACAATAGTACCTACTTCATAGGGCTGTTTTGCAGATTGCCTAACTTACTATGTGTCCAGGGCTTAAGACAGTGTCTGACTTAGAGCCAGTGCTGAGAAATCGCTTGCTATTGTTATTTCCAGAAAGGTTACTGCCTGCCTATTGTTCTCTTGGTTGGGAAATAACGATCTAATAAAAATAATAATCTTATACAACAATACTCATAAACTGAAATGCCTGGAGGGGTTGGATGGAAGAGAGCTGGGTGTAAGAAAAATTGTGCGACTCCCTCAATTCTATTTGATTTTCCATTTTGAAACAGAAATGAACACAGGGAAATATTTCTCCACTACAAAAAAAACAGCAGTGCAAGTATAGTGATAGATGGTGACTGCGCCTTGGCTTCAGTGTTAGGGGTAATAGAGAGTGGTGGGGACTGTGGTAACCTGGAGAGCCCAGGCCCTGTCTACAGGTATGATTGTTACTCAGTTTAGCTGATTGTTGCCATGTGAAAAATTCAGATCCCAGGGTTGTCAGATCTCCTGACTTTTTTTCAAGAGAGGCCAGAAATCTGCATTTTAAAAAAATGTAGTGTCCCAATTATTAAATGTTGGCTCAACTCTTCGAAAACATTGGCTAAGCCAAACAAAACATCTGTAGACCAGACTCAGCCACAGCTGCCAGTACTCAATTTCTGCCTTATATTTATGTGCTGTAGTCATCATTTTACTTAATCCTATGGTGACCATGTGAGTATCATCAGGTTGCTGTCAATGACCCCATCTAAGGGTAAGATTAAAAAAAAAAAAAATCAGAGGGTGGCATCATCTCACTGCAGGTAACAGAGCCAGTTAGAGAAAAATCTGAGATTATAAACTGGATTCCCCAAAGAAGGCTGCATCCTTGTTTCTGAGATAGGTCTTTTTTTCTTCTGGGTTTCAGTTTTCTCATTAACAAAACAGGTAAAGAAAACCCACCCTGTCTACGACTTTGGGCTATTGTGAAGATCATAAAATCAAGGAGGGGAAAGTATCTCTCAAACTGCGAGTTTCAGTGTATGCACGTGCAAAGGGCTCTTATCACAATGTAATCATAATAATATAAAACAGCACATACTTCAAATCCTTCTCTGCCAAAGGAGAAGTGGTGCATTTTAGACTAGTTTTTAACTCACATGCTAGACAATAAACCTGAAGCATTGTTTGTAATAGCAAAAAATTGGAAATGACTTAAATGCCCATTGATATGGGATTGAAAAAACAGAGAATATGATCATCAGATGAAATGTTATGTGACATTTCAAAAGAATTAACTACTGTGTGTGTGCATAAAAACACAACATGAATTGATCTAGAAAACAATGTTGAGTGACAAAAGCAATTTGCAGAATATGCACAATATGATGACATGTAAGTAAAATTTTAAAGCTCACCCCAAATTCTCTGTATTGCTCATGAATGCCTGCTGATATGTTGAAGTGTGTAAACATAGGTGAGAAAGATGCACACTCAATTCCTAATCATGGTTGCCTCTGGGTAAGAAGGGACAGGGACAAGACCAGGTAGAGTACAAAGGAGCTTCAACTTTATCTGCATTAAAAAAAAATGAAGATTCTGCATTTCATTAAAAAAAAAAACGGAAGCAAATGCAACAAAATGTTAACATTTGTTAATTCTAGATAATAAGTACATAGGTTTTTTTTATGGTTTTCTGGACTTCTCTGCTTTAATTTTTTTATAATTTAAAGGAAAGAAAGAAAGAGAAAGAAAGGGAGTGAGGAGTGGGAGAGACTAAGAAAGAGGAAGGAAGGAAAAGCGGGGGAGAAAGGAAGAAAGAAAACCACAGCATTCAAAATCGTCTTTAGAGCTGAATCCAAAACTTTGGTCCAATTTCAGAGCACTTGGAGGATGAAGGAACAATGGACCACAAAGAATCACTTCTATGACTGGGCCTCCACCACCTGTAGCTGCACCCATTTCTGTGAAGACCTTCAGGTTGAATTATTAAGAATTCTCTTTATTTCTTGGAGTCTGCAAATAGGGCAGTGCATGGTGGCTCTGATTATAAACATGGTGCGTCATTGCCCTAGTGACTATTGGCTCAGGCAAGGGGACAGAAGAAAGCCCAACTTCATCCCCGGATAACCATCTTGATACATTTATTCCCAAATGACTTTGAAATGCAGACAGCTCCCACTTTGAGGTTTGATGCCATTAAAGCTCTTGAAATTCACACCAAGTTAGAAAGAAGGAAGCTCACCGTCCTTACATTAACCAAGAAGAGTGTTTTCTGTGTTTCCTCCTGGGCGCAGCAATGGAGTCAAGAGTAACAATGAAGGTGACAAATGAAGGGGTAGGCTGCTTCTCCCATGGCTTATTGAGTACTATCCCCACTTCAGAAAGCTACCCCTTCTTATTGTCCACTTACTACCTGCCAGGCTCTGGGTTAAGTCCCTTTCATGATGGGACATCGGCTATCTTTGGTTCCTTGCTTCCCTCGCATTGAGGAACACTTCTCCTCTCATGTGTTTCTGGTGAAGATGTTTATTATGCTGCACAGTAAACCTCAGTTATCAGCCATGTGACCCTGGCCTGGCCAGTCATACTTCTCCATCTTCCTGGCAACAATGACTGATTGTTCAAGAAGAGGGCAGGTGACCTAAGCAGGGGCTAGAGAGGGCTTCTCTGGGATTGCCAAGTAGATGCTGAGAAAAAGAAGCACTTTCCTGGCGATACTAAGCTGGGCTACTGTGGCCATGTCCCCATCGTGGGGAAGGCCTCGCTGCAGTAGGAGGGAAAGAAGCCAACATGCAGAAAGGCAGTGACCAGCAGAGACAAGAGACAAATGCAGAGAGAGTCATGGTAGCTCAGTTTAGATGCCGAGGTCCTGGTGTTTACAGCTTTTCCTCAGTTTCAGTGGGCTGCCTCATTAGGCACTGAACCATAGGAACCAGTCGATTTCTGTTTTCCCTTCAGCAAGTTGAGTTTCTGTTGCTTGCAACCAAAACATTCAGAAAGTCAGACAATTACATTGGAATCTAAGATTCACTCGCATCTAACTGTGCAAGAAAAAGGGCTTATCAGTTTTGTTCACCACTCTATTTCCCATTATAGGAACAATCCCTAGCCTGTAATGGTTTCCCAGGAAATACTTGCTAAATGACTAAATAATACATGAGTATCAAATCATAACATCCTTACACAAACCCTGATAAGAAGGCATTGTTATTAGACGCTCCAAGTGGTAAGATAGGGGTTTAAGTTCACTTAGCTAGAAAGTGGCAGAGGTCAAGTTCTTTTTTATTTAATTAAATTAATTAATTAATTAATTAATTTATTTTGAGTTGGAGTCTCACTCTGTCGCCCAGGCTGGAGTGCAGTGGCCACTCCCGGCCACTGCAGCCTCGACCTGCTGGGCTCCGGCGATCCTTCCGCCTCAGCCTTCCAAGTAGCTGGAATTACAGGTGCGCACTACCGTACCTGGCTAATTTATTTATTTATTTATTTATCGCAGAGATGAGATCTCACCAAGTTGCCCAGGCGGGTCTCGAACCCGCGGGCTCAGGCAATCCACTCACCTCAGCCACCCAAGGCGCGGGATTATAGGCCGAGCCACCGAGCCTGACGAGGTCAAGTTCTAAAAGGACTCTTAGACCCGGTGTGGTTTCACATTTCAGCCTGGCGGCCCTCTTCCAACTGGACTCCTCACCTTCACTCATGCAGAGAACCAGAGTGTTCTCAAAAGCACAGACTTATCCCATCACCCCCTACTTAAAGCCTTTTATTGGTGGCTACTGGTCTGTCACAGTCAGTTGCAGAGGCTGGAATCCATCGCAGGACCATTCCCATCAGCATCCACGCCTTTCCCACTGCCTTGGCCTTGCCCCTCAGCCATGCCCAGCTTCCAGATGAAGTTTTCTCGCCTGGTGATTTGTCCCCCCCAATTCTGTGACTCTGCTCCAAGTTTTTGGTAAGTTATTGGATCCTCAGTTTTAAATCTTTTTCATATGCAAGTAGTTTATTCTCATTAACAGAAATCCTATCTTCTGCTTGTTTAACTCTGGCAGTTAAATTCATTAAGTTTATTTGTATTTGCCTAGTGGTCACTTTTACTGAGGGAACATCTGAAACCATCTGCGAGGGAGGAAGTTGAAGAAGCCCGTGGAGTGCCCCAGCTCTGTTACTGATTTTTCTGACATCTCTACCACCCAGAACAACCCCTTCCATTCACAGGGGGCTGACCACAAGGTTGCTCATCTCTGAGTCCTTTTGAGTTTTGAATTTGCATAGAGATTTTCAAGATTTCACATTGGGTGCTTTTTTGTTGTAGGGGGTTTCAGAGAGAGAGAGAGAGATAGTCCTAAAGAGCTGGATTTAATGATTGCTGACAACACATTACTGAGCACAGGCAGAAGGGACCGGGTTTCTGTTTTCTGCCTTGAGATGAAGGGGAAGGATACAGAATTGATCCCTCTGGATGTGATCACTCCCTCCTTTGAGCTCTTGCTGCACTTTGTACCTTCCACAGAGCCCTGGCACTCTTCCCCTCAAGTCAGGTTCATCAGCTTTATTCCCCTACTAGACTCTGAAAGCTTTGGGCAAGGGTTTTGTGTAATTTGTTACAACTGCTGGTTTATCCAATGGAGTGTCTTGAATGTAGTAAACTGTTTTTCAGTGTTTGATGAATGAACAAGTGAATGGATGAATGAATGATTCCATGAACATCAACCCCTGCACTCAACCACTGACTTCCCATAAAGGGTACTGTCGGTTCATAACTGAGACAACCACAATGAACAGCCCTAGGAGTTCAAGGGAAGTGACTATTGTTGCAATATCAACTTTTTAGCATTTATTTCCTTATCATCATTTTCTTTAAGGAAGGAAAAACTCACTTAGCTAATCAAAAGTTAGCTGCATTCGTTCTTTCAATACAAAGTACAATTTCCAAATGATGCAGAACAAAAAATAACCACAATCACAAAACCAGGCAACTCAAAAAGATAAACTTCAGATTGTAGAGCAGAAAAGAAAACTCAAACTAAACTTCATCTGTCAACTCCCCTTATTCCCACCCAGATTTTTTAGAATCTTATTTTGACTTAAAAAACTTTTGTGATAGTTTGAGCTTTCAACTGTGACTAGGTTGTCAAGATAGACAGTAAGGTCCCCATTACTGGAGGTAAACAAATGAAGCTTGGTTGACTACCAATGGGAAAAATAGAACCGAAAATAACTGACCAGAATAGAGTAAAAAGTCCAACAATGTGCTCTAGGGACTCTGAAATGACAAATTCAACTCCACAACTGGTAGACAGAAAGGAGTAGTGAAAGACAAACATACAATTTAGATCCAGTGTTGAACAGCTGTGTGACCGTCAGGAATTTGCATAACTTCTCTGATTAAATGAGATATACAAGTACATTAAAGAACCTAGCACAGTCCCTGACACAGTGCCTGACAAATGCTAACTTCCTTTATTTTATCTTGTACAGGGAGAAGTATGGTAGATTGCAAAATTTACCAAAAATTCCTCCCATCCCTATAAACTCCTTTGAGACATAACATTACCTCTTCTCCCATCTAGAGGTGGAGTCTACCTCTCCACTAGGGACTCTAGTAGGTATGATCATGTGACTTGCTTTGGCCAATGAGGCATTGCCAAATGTGACACCAGCAGAGCCTTGGGATATCTGAAATGGCCCATGTGAATGAGTTGGGTCTAGCCTGTTGGATGACGAGAGACAAGTGACTACTTTTCCCACGGATTCTAACCAATATGTGAGTGAGGCCATCCTGGTCATACCAGCCCCCAGCTAACCCACCAGCTGACTGTAGAACTGCCTGGTTGACCCACACATTCTCGAGCAATAACAAAATGATTGTCGTTTTCAGTCACTAGGTTTGTTACACAGCAAAATGTAACTATTACAAGTAGATTAGAAAAATTATCTAATTAGAAGTAATTAGGATCAACGAGTAAGTGCGATTTGATTTTTCAGAAACTCACTTGATAGGTGACTTTGCCATAATGTAGGTACGTCTCCTGATGCTGGGTCCATCTGCATGAATAGAATTGTCAAAACAGCTGAATTGTCTGTCAGGCTTTTAGTCAATTTAATCTACAGAAATGGATGTTACGCCTAGAACAATGAATTTTAATGCTTGGGCTGCTAAATGCAAAGAGAAATTTAAGCCATATTTGCACAAGTGCTGCATTCCTAGGAGACCCTGCAGGTTCTCCTGGAGAAGAGGCTGGCTGGGGACATCACTGTGTTCTTCTAGAAAAAGTGGCTATGATCCCCGGGAAAAGCAGAGACATATCCAAACATTATTTAGAGCCCACTTTAATATTACCTAAAAAGCACCATTCACGGGCTTTGATGTCTTGGCTGAGTAGAAATAACACTTCCCTCATCAAAAAAGTTGTTTGATCCCTGAATTCTGATTTTTTTTTCTTTTTAGATATTAACTCAGAGCATTTCAGTCTCCCCTGGGTATGAAGTGATGAAAGGGGGCAGTTGATTTAGTGAATACAGTTATTTGACTTCATTATTATGGCATCCCTGAAACGAGGCACTGTCCCTTTTCTGTTGGCAATTCTTGGTCCCTGCCCTGCCTCCCCCATCTCCACACAGCCCCCAGCCAGTTGTCCCATCATCTCACACATGATAACATTAGCTCTTCCACCCCCCCACCCCCCCCGGGACCCTGGGTATATACCCCACTAGAGAGATCTTTTTAAAATACCAACTACATGTGATTCCCCTGCTCAGAAACCTGTGATAGCTCCCCATTGCCAAGGCCACTGAGACTTATCTCCTTTCTCTGTTGTACTCATTTCCTGAGGCTGCTGTAGCAAAATCCCACAAACCAGGTGGTTTAAACAACAGAAATTTTTTGTCTTGCATTTTGGAGGCTGGGAGCAGGATTGGTTCCTTCCAAGAGCTGTGAGGGAGAATTTGTCTGCTAGGCTCTCCTAGCTTCTGGGAGCCTTGGGCATTCCTTGGCTTGGAGATAGTGGCCTGTGTCTTCACATCAGCTTTCTCCTACAAGTGTCTGTCTCTGTGTCTAAATTTCCCCTTTTACCAGGATGCTGTCTTATTGGATTAGGGCCCAGCCTAATGACTTCATTGTAACTTGATCATTTTCAATGACCCTATTTCCAAATGAGGTCACACTCACAGGTTCTGGGGGTCAGGACTTCAACACCTGTTGTGGGGACACAGTTCCACCGGCAGCAACTATGTTTTACAGCCCTCTGTAGGCTGCACCTGCACTCTCTATCCCGGGACGATCCCTGTGACTTTGCAATTCTGACTCCCACACCAGCAGGCATGGTTTCATCTGAACTCAGACGTCTGTTCTGCTACCTATCAGGTCACTTTTCTGTTCAATATCTCACTTTCTTCATCTTCAAAATGGGAATAATAATAGCAATTACCTCAGGGGTATTGTTATGAGGGTTAAATGAATCCATGCAAATAAAGCCCTCTGAATAGTGTCTGCCTCATAATAAGCATTCAGTGGTGGTTAATTTCTATTATTTTTCTGATTTTCAAAGTTTTCCGTCTCTCCTTCTCTCCCAGTGAGACCCACCCTTTCACTGTTTCACAATAGGAGATTGTGGCATCCCAGGGTCACACTGCAAGTCCACAGCATTAAACCCCAGACCCAGTCCCTTAAATCCAGCACGGGTTCCACTGTCTTGCCTTTCCCACACCCTTTATGCACTGTTCACGCTCTTCCAGCTCCTTTCGGCGATCACAAATTGTTGCATGAGGGAGCTGTGAAAACTTTCCTGTTCTTCAAAACCTAGCTTCCAATCTGAGCTAAATGTGCCCTACGTGTTAACAGCCATTGTTCTGTTTGGTGTTAATTTGTCACTGGAGGATACGGAAGGGACAAGAGAAGCATGGAACACCGGGTAATGGTTTGCCGAGTTTTCATCAGTATCCTAATTATTCCACACCTTTTTAATAGAGAAAGCATTAGCATTCCTAAACTGCATAGGGATCTGATTGAAATAACGTCTCCTGAATTACTCTTCCATAAACTGAAAAAATAAATTAATAACAGGGACGTTCCCCAGGTGCAGCCTCTTCCTGGGCTCGTGCCTGGCCTCTTAGGGAGGCGCGCGAGGGTAGAGATGCCAGACTGTGGTTGTGTTGGGCCCACTGAGGGCAGGAGATGTTGCTCATTCTTTTCATTCTTCCTCCTCCCATCCTGCATTGTGCTCATCCCAAGGGGTCCAGCTCACACGAACCCTCCTCTCCCAGGAAGCCTTCCTTGGCTGCACCCTTTCCTGGTTGCTTACACAATATGTACCACCAACCTTGGCTCATGATTTTCTCGAGTAACACCCCTGTTGTTCTATGTGGTGGCCCTTGCCAGTTTGGACACAAATGGCTCAGGGACAAAGCCTCACTGGAAGCTTGTCTTGTCTTCTCCACAGCGACCAGCGGAAGCCCTGGCTCATAGGAAGTCTCTCTATACAGCTACTGACTTAACTCAGTAGAAAAGAACACAGCCTGACATCTCAACGTGTCATGAGCTCTCTTCCACTGTCCCCATTCCACTGCCTTTCCAGACATGACTAGCAGAGGACTCAGGTAACATGAGTGAAGTGTTGGCTTGAGCTTAATGTACAAGGAGGATTTCCCCAAAAAACAGTGGTCTCATCAGGGAAGAAGCTGCCCAATAAGGCACAAGGTTCGCCACCCTCAGGAGCTTCAGAGCACCAGATGGGAGACCCTCTGTGGCTCCAATATCCCATGACTCCAGGGTCTGCGGCACAAGGGTGCCATCCTATGTTTCACGTCACTCTTTGTAAAAAAAAGCACCAGCCCCTTTCGTAGCTCCCAGGCCACGCATTAAGAAGGAAATCTGTAGCCACTTTGTTAAAATTGATACAAACAGAACATCTCACATTTCGGAACTGTCACTCCACTGAGAGTCATTCACATAAACAACAAGGTCCTCATGGGTTTGATGGCAACACAAACACCACTTGTGACTCAATTAAGGAAGCGGTAATTAAAAAGGAAGAACAGCATGCAGTCTCTCCAGTTGTATCTTCCCACTGAGGCCTGGGCTGCTGATGGGTGGATCTAGGGGTCTTACAGGGAAACTTCTGTCCTGGCCAGAACTTGCCCGGGGTGAAGTGGGGAGGGGGAGAAGATGTGGACATCCAGCCTTTGGCTTCGGCTGGGGACCTATCTCTCACTCCGGCAAGTGGTATCAGTTAACAAAAGTTTGTGTAAATGAACAAAGTATACCCAAGGAGATAAAACGTTGCCTCCCAGAGATTAGCTACAATTTCTTGGTTCTCAAATAATGATGGCCAATATCTTTTATTTTTACTAAGTTCAAGGCACCATTGGAAGAAGTTTGTGGGCATTAAGTTGTAACAACCTTGTGATGCAGCTACTATCATTAGCTTTATTTTTCCAGGAGAGGAAACTGAGGCACAGGTGCAAGATCTCTCAGTTAAGTAGAGGCAAAGCCAGGATTTAAACTTGGGAAGTCTGACTTTAAAGCCCAACCCTTAAACACTATAATCAACTGCCTTTCACTTTCTGAAATGCTCTTTCCTAGGCCTGGGCCCTCCTCATGATAGTCAACGCTGTCAGTTGTTAAAAACTTACTCTGTTCCAGAAACTGTACCATGCCCTTGACGCAGCAGATCTTACCTTTGATGTATGGTCTGTAATTATTCCCATTTTACAGATGAAGAAACCAAGCTTCTTGGACAGTAAATGCCATCCCTCACCCAGCTGAGTGACAGAGGCTGGCATCAAATCCACACCTACCTGACTCTAAACATTCCATCCTGCATTTCTTACTCCCATTCATGAATATTTGAAGGTCAAATAGTGGACTAACAGGTATTTTCCACTTATATTCTGCCAGGGTATTGGTGTGGGAAGAGAGAAACCAATAGGATGCTCCCATCCTTAAGGGTTGCTATAGACTGAAATTGTTTTCCCCTAAATTCGTACACTGAAGCCCTAACCTACAGTGTGACTTTATTTAGAGATAGAGCTTTAAGGAAGTAATAAGAGCAGCAGACCCTCTGTGGCTCCAACATCCCGTGACTCCAGGGTCTGTGGCACAAGGGTGCCATCCTCTGTCACTCAGCTGGGTGAGGAATGGCATTTACTGTCCAATAGCATAAGGATAGAGTCCCAATCCGATAGGACTGGTGGCCCTGTAAGAAGAGGAAGAGAGAGAGATGGAGATCTTGATCTTGACTGTGATCTTGATCCCTTTTTCTCCACATGCACCCACCAAAGAAAGGCCACGTCAGCTGTAGCCAGAAGGCAGATATTTGTAAGCCAGGAAGAGAGCCCTCACCAGAATTCATGCATTGTGTTACCCTGATCTTGGACTTTCAGCCTCCAGAAATTTGAGAAAAAATATTTATATTGTTTAAGCCACCTAATCTGTCGTCTTTTGTTAAGGCAGCTACGCTGACTAATACAAGGGTCTTATAATCTTTTTTCAAGTATTAAGAACATTGCGCTGTGGCAAGCAGAGACCATGGTTGACCCATCATTCTTCTTGTAGTTGGATAGACGGATGCTCGTATGGATGAATAGATGGATGATGGCTGGATGGTTGGTTGTTTGGATAGGTGGGTGGGTGGGCGGATGGATGGATGGATGGATAAGTGGGTAGATGGGTGGACAAGTGAACAAACAGACAGATATATGGATGAATCGATAGATAGATGGGTCGATGGTGAATGGATGGATAGATGGACTGGAAAGCTGGTCTACATATCATCTAGAGTTAGAGCAGTGCTCCTGTACTAACACTGTTCTGAGGACAGTTTCATCCCCATCTTGGTAGCTTTCCCATTATTACCTCTTGGTTTTCATGGCTGACTGAGAGCACAAAGGAGGACCTTCGTGGGTATCAAAGAATCTGGATGTTTCTCCGTGAGCTCAGATTGCAAGATGAGTGGGTTAACATCAGTCCTACTTCTATCAGGCAGATTGCAAGCACACAGAACAACCACATCCTGAAATTACTTCAATGTATTCTTTCAGTTCTATAACTCACACCCCCTGAGTTCAGGGCAGGATGTTGTTTGGGAAGATAACAGCTGTGGGAATACTGCTGGGGGTCCTGGGTCCAGGATTCACTTGGGACTTGTCAAGTCTTCTGCACACCTACTGTGTGCTGGGCCCTGAGAGGGTGCTGAGGACACAGAGATGAGCAGGACGCCAGAACTGCCCTGGAGGAGTGCTCAGTCTGGCTTATGAAGCTCTGTCCTCTGTCCTCAGAGGCTTGGCAGGCTCATGGAATGCGTCTACTGACCGCCACCTCCCACCCCAAGCCCATCTAGGCAAACCTCAGAGAACAGAGCACTAAACAAGGGGGAGGGAAGGCAGTGGTCAGACAGCAGGATTCTAAACAAAGGATAGTCTCAAGAGACAAGTCCAAAGGGCTAGGTCAGCGGAAGAGAAGTGAAGGAGCAATATTGAATCAGAAAATTAGAGCCCGTTTTATTTTCAGGGTGGTGGTGGGGACAGGGCATTGGTTAAACAAGAGGCAGGGCCCGAAGAAGAAAGTAGGCAAGGGAAAGGAGGTGCTCTTTGGAGCACCAGAGATTTGGGGTGGGCAGGGAGGATCATTGACACAGAGGACAGTATCCACTGCAATTTGCTGACACCACACCCGAGGCACACTGTGACACTCCACATGTGTAAGATCGAGTCTGAACATGCTGGCAAACCATTTAGCGCAGTGTTGGGACCGTGGAAAGAACAACCCTATGAAATGGGGAGTATTTTCGCCATTTTTTCATTTAAGATGAGACATGAAAAGTCAGAGAGCTAGAGTTTCAAGTCCCCGGTGCTGCTGCAAATTGGCCGGAGCCACAAAACTCTTGCCCTGGTCTGTGTGACCCAAGGACTATGCCTGATCAGCTGCCTTCAGAGGAGTGTTCTGAAATCAACAGAACGTCCACCAGATCTTTCCTGGCTGACATCAATTTCCTTGTCTGTGAAATGGGTTGGCTGTGGATGAAGGGTTGAATGAATTAGTGTGACAAAGAAGCATTTGTCAAGTGAGGCGCACGGTCGAAGTTTTTGGGCTGTGCCTGCTGGTTAGAGGCGGGCTGGGAAGGAAACGATGGTGGCAAACGTTGCTGTAGCTCTTAATGTGCTCCAGGCATTACTGTGAGCACCGTTCATGATATGAACTCATTCAATCATCACCTTATCCCTGGGGGGGATGGACTATGATCATCTTCATTTTCCAGGGCCCTGGGTAACCTTCCCAGCATCCCCAGAACTGCACATGCAGAACCAGCTTCCACACTCGCCGTCTGCCTCAGGGCCCAAGCTCTTTCCCACGTCAGGCGACATGGCAGAGCAGAAAGAACACAGGCCCGGTGCCCAGACAGGCGGTGAGAAGCCTGGCTTGGTCTAGTAGTTCTGTGCCTTTAGCAACTCACTGAACCTCTCGGGGACTATCTGTCTCTAAAATGGAGATTTACATGCAAGTACCCAGCTTGCTGGGGCTGTTGGGAAGATCTCAGGGCATAAGTAAGATCTTATGACGTAAGTAAAACACTTAGTCCCATGCTTGGCACATAAAAGATCTTACGACGTAAGTAAAACACTTGCGACGTAAGTAAAACACTTAGTCCCATGCTTGGCACATAAAAGAACTAGATGAATGGCAGCAGCTATGATGACAAGGAAGAAGAAGAAAAGGAGGAGACAGAGAAGGAAGAAGAGGAGGAGGGGAGAAAGAGGAGAGAGAGGAGGAGGAAGGGGAGGGGAGGAAATGGAGAGGTGCGAAAGCAGGGCAGGGGGGAGGACGGGGAGAAGAATTATGGACGCCCATCACCTGCTCTGACTTGCCATTATATCTGGCCTCCCCACTGGCTTAAGTGAGCCAATCTGCTGTGGCAGCCAAGGGCAAGAAGGGCCCCGGTTCCCAGGCGTGGGGACTGCTCTCCCCCATGTCCTCCTGACAACTCCTTCCCAACGGTCCCCAGAGCCCCAAGAATAAGGCGCTCCATAAACAAATCCATTTAAGGCGAAGTCATCGTTTGGGCCTGTAAATCAATAGCCTCCACGACCATTTGCAGAATCAACAGCCTAGCTAACTCCAGACACTGCATCACGTGGGAGAGGTCGGGGCGGGAGCTGTCATCTCCACTCAGCGAGCAGGAAAATCCGTGTCTCCTCCTGGGCCCTGGTGCTGGTGTCACCAAGGGCTGCCTACTTGGTCTCCCGTGTGAACCAACATAGGGCAAATGGCTATAGTTGGTGTATGTGTGTGTGTCTGTGTGTGTGTGTGTGTGTGTGTGTGTGTGTCTGTCTGTGTGTTTGTGCGTGTGTGTAGAGGAATTTGTTGTGGAGGGTTTTTTTGTTTGTGTTTGTGTGTGTGTTTTTTTTCTGAGAGGCCATCAGCATTCTGGCAGCGTCCTAAGAAATTCATCAAATTATTTAACCTTTGCTGGAATAAATAATACATGTGCTTTCTCAGGATTTATTCTGATTAAGCCGTTCTGGAGTGGTGCCAGGCCTGAGCCCGCTCCAGGAAAGGCAGGAAGGAGGCTGGTGGCACAGTATGGGAAATCAGGAGGCCAGCTGAGGGCTGGAAGGGCGGGGGCCAATGAGGCTAGAGGGCCCTGTGGCAGGGATGGACCCCTGTGAGCCCCTTCAGGGCGGTGGGTCATTGAGCAAGAAGACAACTCCACTAGCCTCCATCTCTCCACCTGGAGGCTGCCCTCCTCCCTCTGGGTGTGAGAAGGGAATGCCGAGGACAGAGAGCAGGATTGGGGCTCAGAGGTGTGGTTCAGATGCCGAGTGACCACCTGCATGTCCAGGAGCCTGGGAGCCAGGGAAGCCAGGGTTTGAATTTCTGCATCTGTATGCACTTGCCCAGACAGTGCTTATGAAGCACAGCATCATCTGCCCACAGTGAGTGCTCAATAGATACTAGGTGGGAACTTATTAAACTGCTGATGAGTGGCCAGCTTTAACCTGCAAAGGGGCCATTTCATATGACTCAACCTATATGTGCATGTAGTGATGACTGCCACAAGCACTGACAATGAGGATTTACTATGTGCTCTGGTCTACACGCTTTCAACAAATAACCTTCTTTAAACTTCAGTCATGTGAGGTCTATACTGTTATTATCAGCCTCATTTTATAGGTGGAGAATTTGAGGCCCAGAGAAGTCGGGGAACTTCTTGAGGTCACCCAGCTAACAGGGGCTGAGCTGGGGTTTGAACCCAGCCTAGCCCCAGAGCTCCTCTCGATAATATACCACGACATCACTTCTGCTTCGCCTTCTCTGGGAAGACACTGTCATTGAGTATGGGGGAGAGAAAGGCAGAGAGAGAAGGCTCTAGATTTCCAGATTATGTGAAGAGTAAATAGTAGACAAAGGAGGTAAACTGCAAAACCTGAGCCCATCAGTGACATGAAATTCACAAGAGCTTAATTTCAATGAGGATCTAGATAATTTGCAAAGACATCGAAAGAGCGGGGTCATGGTTTTTGGGACTTTTGCACATGTAGAGGTGTCAGAGGCTCCCAGAAAGTTCTAGAGAGAGACCTAGAAATTGGCCATATCAATTGCTTCCCTACTACAAGGCTCCAGAGACCAGGAAGAGGAGGCTTCTCTTTGGCGTGATGAGCGCCAGACACGAAGTTGGCAAGTCTCAGACGTCATTAGAGCGGACCTGGGTCAGAACTGGCCTGACCTAGAGGTGAAGGGAAGTAGGACTCACTTTCCCTCCTGCAGCCTCGGTGTCCTCCACGGTTGAGGGAGTGGTTGCCTCTCCTCACAGTCCCTCTGAGCTGTACCATTCTGCAATCTTCTGCATCTTCACAGCCAGGCAGAGTAGGCAGGGGCTCTGGGGCCATGTTGCATGGGTTCTAACCCAGCTCCACCAGCCGTGTGACCTTGTGCAGGTGACCTGACCCCTCAGAGCCCACTTCTTTATCTGCCACGAGGGGGGCAGTAGTCATTCCTACCTCTAGGCTGGTAGTTTGTTTGAACAAGAGGATTCTGCAAAGTGCCTTGTTAGGAGTGGGGATTCCAGAAGGAGCAACTACTGTTCTGATGATCAGGAAGGCCTGGGCAGGGGTGGGGGAACAGAGAAGAACAGAAATACCAGAAGCCCACAGGAGGGTCCTGGAAGGGAGGCAGCAGAGTGCCAGCTCGGACCCCAACCCCTTTGGGATTGAAATCTTGAAGATTCACAGGACAGAAGACCTCAGCATTCCCACAGGTGCCCAGTGGGCTCCGGCCCCTCGTACAGGAGCAGAAACCTGGAACGATTCTCAATTGCCCAATGAACGATAACCCCAAATAATCTTTCTTGAAACCACATAGCATTTTTCTCTTAAAGCAACGAAATCTCTAATTAGAGTTTCCTCTGAACGTTTTCTCTTTGAAAAAAATTAAAAATGTATAAACCCTCCTGTATCATGTATGTATATTTCATTGCTGCATAATTGGGATCTTTGTCAGTAACTGGGGTAGCGGGCGACAGCCTTCTAATCGGCTACAGATGCTAATGTGGAGAGAGACATTTTCCTCCTCTTTGCTCGACTGTTCCAGCCAGAGACTAGAGTCCTCCCTAATAAGTATTTATGTCAAAATCCTTTTTGGGGAGTGGGGGGAGAGAGCAGCTGTAGCACAGTTGAAAGACGTGGCTCTGATTACAGTCGCCAACTAAGGGGGGGGATCACTTTTAGAGTGAAACAGTGTTAATCAAGTTAATCACAAAACCCACGCTATAATTGCTTCTGCTCTCAGACAAAATTTTACTTTTATCTAAATTACTAAAGTGAGGAGAGTGCAATCCACTCTAATTTAGCTTTTGAGCTGAGGAGAAAGCGTGTGTGGAAGGCTGGAGAGGTTTTTAAACACCAGGAGAACTCAAACTATGGAATTCAGCTCTCCTCCTCCCTCCATCCCTCCCTCCTCCCGCCCTCTCTTCCTTCCTTCAAGACAGCTTAGCCCAGTGGTTGAAAGCTTGGGCTCCTGGATCTACCGCTTAAAGCTGTGAGAGCAAGTTACTTAGTCTCTCAGGGTCCTCAGTTTCTTCATCTGTGAAATGGGGATGATAATGGTACCTACCTCAGGACTGGGGCACAGATGGAAGGAATTGACATGGGTAAAGTACTTGGTGTGTGCACACACACAAGCACACCCACACACCAATGCTCAAAAAGCTCTTGTTAGCCTTCAATATTCCTTTCTTCCTTCCTTTCTTCCTTTGCAGCTGCCTCCCCCTCCTCTCCCTTTTCTTCCTTCCCCTCCTTCTCCCTCTTCCTCTTCTCCTCCTCCTTCTCTTCCTCCTCCTCTACCTGTTCCCCCCTCCTCTTTTCTTTCCTCTTTCTCCTCCGCCCTCTTCTTCTCTCTCCCCTCCTCCCTTCCAACTCCCAACCCCTGTTACTAAGCAGCCACTCTGTATGAGGTGTGACCTATCTTCAGGGATTCACAGTCTGGTTGTCAATGAGTTCAAATACAAGGGCGAAATGAGTCTGACCTCAAGAGAATACAGAGAAGAGCTATGGGTATGGACCAACGGGGTCCCCTTCCTCCAGAGGGTAAGTCAAGAAGGGCTGCGTGGAAAGTGTGGTGTTGTAGCTGGGCATTGACTGATACTACAGATGTAGAGTTAGGAGTATAGGGGAGCAAAGACCAAGACCTGCATTCTAGCTAGAAGGGCCAGCGTGAGCAAAGATAGAGGACATGCAGGCAGCAGACAGTACATGGATGCTGTGGCGGCTACAGGTGCCATCAGGGGGATTCAGCAGAGCACAGTCCTGAGGACAGGCCCAAACCATCACTCCTGCCCTGTGCAGCCCTCAAGTTCATCCGTCTCAGCTCTCAACCTCGCCTGAAGAGAAGTCTTACTTTCCTCAACCTCCAGGAGACCCCAGGTTGCCGCCCCTTGATGACCACCCATGAACCATAAGCAGTACTGTTGTCACTGGCTGCTGTACCCCACCTGCCCTCCACCAGCCTCACTTTCTCCTGCAGAGACCTCTTGGGGTCTTCCAAACTCCTGCTTAGTCCAACGAAGAGCTGATGCCATCCAACTTGCCCGGAAACACAGATTAGAGAAAACACACACAGTCAATTTAACTGGCAATTAAACAGGCTCCCCTATGTAATTAGCGTCAAGGCAACTCACAATTACTACAGGGCGCACATTCGCAGCCGACGCTCCACATTTATATAGAGCGACAATTACTGGGCGCTAATATCTTAACAGGAAGCGGAGGAAATTTGTGAAGCCGCTTCAAGGAGGCAGCCTGTCCTGTTCCTTTGCACTGTAAAGAACTCTTTTGTAAATTCAACTGTAAAATTAAAGAGGGAATGCTTGAAGTGATGCAGAAGAGAAAAATATTTACTCTGTTGAAAGTAACTGCTATTTTGACATGACTGATTTCAGGAGACTAACTAGTTGTGCCATCTTAGGGACGAAAAACCCCACTTGCTGAGGGCGTCCCTTGTGTCTGGGCTGTTATATACTCTAATTCATCCAGGTCTCACATTGATTGTCTTACGGAAATGGGAACTGAGACCAGGAAGGCTCAGCAACTTACCCAAGGTCACACGCTCGCAAGACAGGCAGCACAATACAAACCCAGGTCTGACTCCAAAACCTTTGTGCAAAACCACCTTACACATGGCTTCTGTCTGTGCCACCCGGGAGAACTCTCACACCCAGCCCCAAAGGCTAATTAGAAAATGGGAAGGCAAAGGCCCGGAGAGGGTTGGGTTGGCCCAAGACCATGTAGCAAGTCCATGGCAGAGCAGGATCAGGTTTCTCACACTTGGCCCTTTCCACCGAACCCTATAATGTATATGGAAGATGATACCTGGGGAAGGCCATCAAAGGATGACCCCCCGGTAATTCCATTTCTCCTAGGACTGCCTTGTAGATCTGAGGTCCTTGTCCCCAGGGAGAGGGAGGCCTGATATGGGTCATGCAACATGACCCAAGCAAGAGGACATGTGAAATCACCAAGCACCGCACTGGGCACACAGTAAGCATTTTCCTTTCTCTTCCCCTCTTCTAACCTTTAGAAATTCCCCTGAAAGGGATAGCAACCATCCCTTTAATTAGGTATCCAGCAATTAGAAATACTTAGCCAGACATAATAAGACAAGCTTAGCTCATCAAAGGACTTTAGCAGTAAAATCTACCCATCCAAAGCATGTGTCAAGTTGGTGGATAATATCAGTCAGCAGCTGCAGTGTAACAATCTCTGCAAAGCTCAGGAGCTTACAGACAATGAAGTATTGTCACTTCCCTGTCTGTTGGTCAGCTAGAGTTTGGCTGATCTGGGCTGGGCTTGACTGGGTGCCTCTTCTTCTCTCTGCAGATCTGTCACTCAGCCAGGCAGCTCTGCTCCACGTGTCTCTCAGGCTCCTTTGACCAGCAGGTCGGCCGGGGCACAGACTTCTCATGGGGATGGCAGAAGCTCACAAATGTCAGCAGAAACAGGCAAGAAGGCCTGGGCTTGGGTCTGGTACAGCGACACTTGTGTCCACATGACCATACCCAAGTCACATGGCAAGGGTATGGATGCAGGAAGGAGTGAAGAATTAGGTGGGAAAAGACATTCAATGTTGTAAAACAGCAGTGAAGTTATTTTATTTTATTTTTTTCTGAGTTGGAGTCTCACTCTGTCGCCCATTCTGGAGTGCAGTGGCTGCTCCTGGCCTCCGCAGCCTCGACCTGCTGGGCTCCGGCGATCCTTCCACCTCAGCCTTCCAAGTAGCCGGAATTACAGGCATGCGCTACCACGCCTGGTTGATTTTTTGATTTATTGTTGAGATGAGGTCTCACCTGCCCAGGTGGTTCTCGAACCCACGGGCTCAGGCAATCCACTCACCTCAGCCTCCCAAAGGCGCGGGATTACAGGCTGAGCCACCGAGCCTGGCTATTTTCTTGTTTAAAAATTAGTATGGGGGTGCACATAATATCAATAAAGGTACCTGGTCTCAAACCAGGCAAAGGGGGGACAAAAGGGAGACCCAAACTTTACCTGTACGATGACCACTTGTATACCTAATTCTGAATTGTACTCCACTTCTTTAAAATAAAAAGATTTTTTTTTTAGAAAAGAAGAAAAAAATTAGTATTTGATGGGGAAGGGGCTAACAGCTGGAGAGCTATTACTTAAAGCTTTAACTTATGACTCTGTAAAGTAGGAATAATTACAACTAGCTCACAGGGATGTTGTGAGGTTTAAATGAGATAATCCAGGTAATTTATCTAGCACCAACCATACCTGACAAGTCATACACATTAGATAATCACCACCGTCCCTAGGGTGACCAACTTGTCCTGGTTTACTGTCCATCCTGGGAACCTCCTTAATCCTGGTAAATCACAAGAGTTGGTCACCCTAACTATCCTCATTGCCAAAATAATGCAAGCCAACCTTCGTTTTCCCAGTATACTGCCAGGTATGTGGGGTAGATTTTCTTACTCTTTGCAACCACTCTACTCAGCAAGGGCCACTATTCTGATGATGCTGCCTATGGGATTCAGACAGCGCTAGGGAATACAGAGGCCAAAGATGGACTTTTTCATAGACTCTTCCCCAAAGGGCTAACAGTCGAAGAAGAAGGAGAAAAAACACATATACAGTAACAACTGTGAAACAAGGGAGAAGTGACTCTGGCAATCAAATTTCCTCAAGGATGGCGAAGTCAGGATGTTAAAAATGACCATCTACCTTCTTTTGTAGCTGCTCTGTCTTGATAGCCAAGGTTAAGAGTCTGGCTTTGGAAATTTAGAGAAAATTATGTCCAACAAAGAGTCTCCTTGACAAGAGGAATTTGACTTAGTTCTCCCACTGGGGGTCTTGTTCTAAATATATTTGTTTACAAATTGGAAAACCTTTAAATCACCCGAGGGCTGGGAAAGGCTGTTTAGCCTTTCCGCTCCCTGCAGTCCTGGGAATGGAGAGGGACCTGTATTTGGGGTACTTGGTGGTATCTGCCCTCCCCACCCACTCAGAAAGGAATCCTGAAGCAAACTGATCAGTCCCAATCGCTCACCTCCCTCCTTGCCTCTGGGCCATTTACTTTTATGTCTTCCTGTTTTTATTTATTTATTAATTTATTGAGACAGGGGCTCACTCTCTCTCCCAGGCTGGTGTGCAGTGGTACGGTCACAGCTCACTGCAGTCTCGACCTCTTGGGCTCAGGTGATCCTTCCTGAGTAGCTGGGACTACAGGCGTGCCTCCTCACACCCAGCTAACTCTTTTATTTTTGTTTTTTGTAGTGACGAGGTCTCACTATGTTGCCCAGGCTGGTATTGAACTCCTGGGCTCAAATGATCCTCCTACTTCGGCCTCCCAAAGTGCTAGGATTACAGGCGTGAACCGCCATGCTCAGCCTTACATTTTCATTGTTTTAAAAAAGTCATGGATGAAGCAATATATTACCAGGAACACACAATGTGGATGAAGTGTTACCCGAGAAAGCTGGTTGTGTTATTTGTCCCTGATGTCTCCTAGAAAAGTCAAGCCCATAAAGGGCATCGAGACACCTTGTGTGGATTGTGGGTTTTGAAAACATCCAAAGGTGCGCGTGGGAGCTTAACTCCTGATGACCTTCACCTGTAGAAACCAGATTTCAATTCACCCTCCCTTCAGTTAAGTCCGGTGGTGTATGCTCATTTCTTGGTCCTGCTGGCCAAACTCCAGCTCATTCTTGGAGCCTTCCAATTCTTTCATCATTCACCCAAGTTGCGCTGAGGGCTCTTGAGAGCTGGTCTATACTGCAGAGACAAACAGGTCAGCCTTAGAGATGCTGAGCCAGGCATGTGAATAAACAATGGCCAGGCAATGTCAGTCTTGAGAGGTTTGAGGAGAGACCCACAAGATGTGTGATCCAGGTGGGCAGGAAGGGAGCAGGGAGTCAAGGGAGACTTCTTGGAGGAGGCAGTGTTGGGGCTGAGCCCAGCATATCCACAGACCCTCCTCCATGAAAGGAAAATTAGACTTTCAATCCCAGGCCTGCTTTTTACAGTGGAGACTTTAAGCAAGTCATCTAAGCTCTCTGGGCTCAGTTTTTTCATTTACAAAATGGGAACAACAATATTATCTAACTCACGGAAGTATCATGAGAATTAAGTAAAATAAGAGTATAATGCACTCAGAACACGTGACCATTTATTTAACTAGTACTTATTTTTGTTTGTTTTTTGAGTTGGAGTCTCTCTGTTGCCTAGGCTGGAGTGCAGTGGCACCCTCAAGGCCAACGCAGCCTCAACCTGCTGGGTTCAGGCAATTCTTCCACCTCAGCCTTCCAAGTAGCTAGAGCTACAGGTGCATGCTACCATGCCCGGCTTATTATTATTATTATTTTATTTATTGTAGAGACAAGGTCTCACCAAGTTGCCCACGATGGTCTCAAACCCCTGAGCTCAGGCAATCCTCTCACTTCGGCCTCCCAAAGTGCTGGGATTACAGACCTGAGCCACCATGCCCAGCCTAACTAGTACTTATTAAGCCCTGACTTGATGCCAGGCACTGTGCTGGGCAAAGAGGCTCTACAGTGGCAGAAGTCAACCCAGATCCCAGGATGACTATGCAGGACCCAGCACATGGTATGAGACCAGTAATGTCATTGTCATTGAATCATGTTAGCCCAAGGGGTCAAATCAGGGCACAGAAGGAGCGCCACCCAGGAGGCCACAAGTCCCCAAATTCCCTCCGCCCTCCATTAGGAGGCATTGAATGACAGCTTTAACCGCCTCATCTTCAAAATGAGAAGGAGGGACTTGAGCTTTCTGAAAGCAGAAAGTTAAGTCAGCTTTCACGCAGCAAAACCCAAACAAAAGTCAGGCTCCAAGTTGGAAAGAAGTTTTAGAGCTGGAGGACCCTAGTGTCCCCGCAATTTCCTCCTTTGCAGTACTGATGCTCTGCCTCCCTGATAGTGATGGCAGTGATGGCTGCTGGTCCCTGAATGCTCACGTGTGCCGGTGCTTGGCTGACCTGGTTTTAGCCCCCCACACCTGTGAGGTACCCCAGGAGGTACTTTATATCAGTGGTTCTCAAATGTTAGCAGGATCGGATTCACCAGGAGGATTTGCAACACATCCTTAGTTTCTCATCAGTAGATATGGGGTGAGGCCCCAGAATGTACATTTCCAGCAAGGCCCCAGGCAATACAGGTGCTGCTGGCTCAGGGACCAATGGCTTAGAACATTATTCCTGTTTTACAAGTGAGGAAACCGAGGTTCTGAGAGATAATGTGAATAGTCATTCATATACCAAGAGGAGCAAGTCCTGTGGTGTGATCAACTGACCTGGTTTGCTTGGGACAGAAGGGCCTCCAGGGACATGGGACTTTCAATACTAAACCTGGACAGCTCCAAGGAGCCAGAGCAGTCAGTCATCCCAATTGCAAGCCAGGCCTGAGCGATGCCATGTCTAGAGAGCACTTTAGCATTTATAAAGGGCCTTTACAGTCATAACACTGTTGTGATTATCAGTAATCGCCACTATTTATTGGAAAGCTAATTATGCATTCTAAGTGGTTTCTATCCAAGATCATCCTGATTCTTATAACCACAAGTCGAGTTATTTTTCCACGCTACCATGGTAAACTGGGGTGTAAAGAAAGGGTGGTTTGTCCATTCACAAGATTGAATGCTAGGCTCTGCCTAGTCTGTGCATGGGGCCAGGGGTGGGGAGGGGAGGCTCCTTCTGGCAGGAAGGTGGGCCTGAAAGGCTGGGGGTGGAGGGAGGGTGCTGTTTCCAGCCCAGGTGCTGGAACAGAGTGTTCATATCCCAACTCTGATGCTTGCTGGTGGTATGATCGCAGTAAGTCATTTAACCTCCCGGGCTTCCGTGTCCCCCACTTTAAAATGGAGATCATAATAACAGCCACATTTCTACTGTTGGGGTAAACCTGTGCTATGAGCCAAGCTTGTTAGAGGCTTAAATGGGTTAAAGTCGGTCGAAACCACAAAACGGGGCTTAGCACTGAAGGCTCAGTGTCTTTGGCTAGTTGACCCACTCTGCAGATTTGGGACTTGCCACATTCTACAAGTGTACAAGCCAATTCCTTAAAGTAAATCTCTCTGTCTCTGTCTCTTTCTCTCTCTCTCTCTCCCCCTCTCCCTCCCTCCCTCCATTCCTCCCTGCCTGTCTCCCTCCCTCCCTGTCTCTCTCTCCCTCTCCCTTCCTCCAGCCTCTCTCTTTCTTTCTCTCTCCCTGCCTCACTGCCTTTCCCCCCATCTCTCCTTCCCTCTCTGCCCCTCCTCCTTCCCTCCCTGTCTCCCTCTGCCTCTTTCTCCCCCTCCCTCCCTGCCCTTCTCTCTCTCCCCCTCGCTCCCTTCCTTCCTGCCCCCCCCATCTGCACATCCTGTTGGCTGTGTCCTGTGGAGACCCCTGACTAATATACGCCCTCTTAGTAGCTCCCAAACCTCATCTGAAGGAGAGAGACTTTTGCAGAATGGACCCTACCCAGGATCCTTCTGATAACCTGTGGATGTAAGTGAAATCTGGGCCAGAATTAGAAAGCCAAAGTTACACAGGGCCACACTTGGGTTTTAGGAGCTCTGTGGACTGTCTGAAATTATATACAACATGTGCTCATTCATTCATTCAGCAAATCATTATGGCTTGTCTCCTGGAGACCAAGCATGGTACCTGATACTGGGGCACAGAGGGGAATGATTCCGAATGGGATGGTAAAGAAACTAGACCATCAAAAAGTGACAACAACAAATAGATCATGACCGGTCGTGCCAAGTGTTTGTTGGAAAAATGACAGGAGCCAACCGGAGGATCCTCAGCCCTAGCAAGACTTCCAAGCCAAGATCTGACCAGGGAGCAGGAACAAGCAGCCCAGGAGTGGGAGGGAGGAATGGAAGGGAGATGGAAGGAACAGCGGCATGTGCCAAGGGTGCTGAGTCAAGAAGGAGCTCAGAGTGGTGAGAAGGGACAGGTGAGGGCCAAGGAGGCCAGAGAGTCAGGCTGGGACCCAACCGCGGGACTCAGGATTTTATTCTCTCGGGCAGTGGGAGCCACTGAAGGATTTTGAGTAGGGGGCAATATGGTCCACTTGAGAGTCACTCTTTGTCTCCCAGGTGCGGGGGGGATCCATGAAGAAGGGCCGCTGGGTGCATGCCTTCCTTTCCAGCAACTCTCCCAGGTGGCCTGGGGCAGAGAGACCGAGGCCTAGTGGAGGGAGAGTGCACAGCAACCGGAGAGCCTGGGGCTGAGTTGGGAGATTCAGGGAATCTGGAGCCCCCAGATCCTCCCCTGCCTCCCATCCTATCCCCACCATCATTTGACTGGGCCCAGGAAGTGAGTTGTGGCATCAGACTGGGCGCGGTGAACAATTGTAATTAAAGGTCTGTCAATGTTTCCACCGGAGAGGCAATTTTCCCAGGGCATCCCCCACCCCCCCGCCCCGTTTCTTTCTCTCTTTCCCGGGTATAAAGGAGCCCAGGCAGGGCCTACTGATTGTGCATTCGAGACAGGTCTTGAGGTCGTTATGCGAGTGTTAATGTTCTGTTACAATATACAGTAATGAATTGGGACTTTCAGAGTAATAGCAGCCTGTGCTATTGGCCAAAATGAGTGCATTCATCTTAATTTTTAACATCTATTGCCTTGGAGAAGCCTTTATAATTAAATGTTTGGTTGCACCAGCAAATAAGAGGAAGGAAATTTCCTTCCACAGAAAGGAAGGACTTTCTTATCCTCCTCCAGCAGCAATCCTGGCCCTGAAAGAAGAGACGGCTACTATTGCTTTACCCACAGATGTAGTGGGAGTCAGATTTCAGTCCATTACAAAGAGGAACTTGATGATGACTACAATAAACCAGATTTCTTGTTGAGGTAATGAGTTCCCCTTTGCCGGTGGTGTTCAAGCATAGCCTATAAACTGATGAACTGTAGAAGGGATTCTAGCATTAGAGAAGTTTCTTATTCTCGTTCTCAAGGTACAGGGATTTGTGCGCGAGACTTGTGCAAGAGCATCTTTTAGCATGAGCTGCTACAAGGAGGTTACGTGGACAATTGTTCACATGTTTACAGGACTTTACCTGCCTGATAACCAATGACGTGCTCCTCTTAGATGACTCATCCTTTCTGTTCTCTCCCCATCCCTGATTCCCACAGGACCGCCGAGGTGATGGAGTCTTCTGAGTCCTTGTATATACTTCAGAGAGAACAACCTGAACCTTCTTTCACCTGATTTTGAACTTCAGCCGCCTTGCTCTCCTGATTGGCCTCCCCAAGCTCAGCGAGGTTTGGCAACAATTTTCCTCTGTGTTTCAAAGAGGAGCCTCTAGGGAGTGGGCAAAGGAGCGGGGACAGAGTTGAGAAGGACGACTGTGTGGAGAACATCCTCTCTGTTGACTGCAGAGTGACTTCGACTCTAGAGTGGCATCTCCACCTCCTTCTATACATCAGCTTCCAGCAAATGTCGAATTGTTCTAGAAGTACCACAGGGATTTCTGGAGTTCTCATAGAAAGTTCAGAATTCGTCTGGGCACGGTGGTTCACGTCTGTAATCCCAGCACTTTGTGGGGTGCAGAGGCAGATGGATTGCTGGAGCCCAAGAATTAAAAGACCAGCCTGGGCAACATAGTGAGTCTTTGTCTCTATAAAAAAAAAATCAAAACAAATGGAATTAGTCAGGCGTGGTGCTGCACGCCTGTAGTCCTAGCTACTCAGGAGGCTGAGGCAGGAGGATTGCTTGAACCCAGGAGTTGGAGACTGCAGTGAGTCACGATCCTGCCATGGCACTCTGGCCTGAGAGACAGAGTGAGACCCTGACTCCAAAAAAAAAAAAAAAAAGAAAGAAAGAAAGAAAAAGAAAAAAGAAAGTTCAGGACTCTTAGTGGCTCTCTGACTGCATAGATGAACGGCAAGGGAAAGCAGGGTTCATTTGTGCAAGGGGCCCCGGTGCCACCCTGGGTTTCACCATCCCTCATCCATCATATCCCCAGGGAGCACCTCAGCTGGGAGGTACCCCAAGCTGGTGGGTAAGGGAGATGCAGTCTCTTTCCCACTACACCGTGGCTCCTCCACTCTCCTCTCTGTGCCCTGGGCTGCCCAGGTCAGTGCCTTCCACGTGGAAAGCATCCATGAAATGTTTGTGGAATGAATGAATGAATGCCAGTCCCTCTTACTTCCTGAAGTCAGTGAAAATAGTTTTCAACCCCTTCTTCTCTTTTCTCTCCTCGTTTGAGAGCATCTCATTGCACCGAAACCATAACATCCGGTGTGTTTGTCACACTTTTTAGGGGACACAGTCCTTTCAAATTCATCATCTCATCTGACCTGCCCATTTTAAGGTGGGCAAACTGAGGCACTAAGGCTCCAGGGCAGTAGGTAGCAGAGAGAGGACTCCGACCCCTGTCCTCTGATTCCAATACCGAGGTGCTAGTGACTATGCATTGGCAAGTCCTGCCAGTTGCAGGGCCGTGTCCTCAAAAAACAGCAGCTGTGGAGAGGCCCACCCTCGTTTCTGTCTCATGCAGACCACCCACGCTCTGGCCCCTGCCTTCCCCTTCTGATGTCCTCATAACTGTTCCAAGACTTGTTCTGTAAGGGCTTTTCCTCGGTAGGCAATTACCTGAGTTCATATGGTTAATTGAAATATTCCTTTTCCTAGAGTTTTAATTCATCCAGCGTAGTTTCAGGAGCCACAGATAATAAGACCTAATTTATAATTAGGGCTTATCAAGAATCAGCTAATTTCTAGACCCCTGATTCCCAAGGAGGGAGTGCAGAGTGGGGGCTTCTCTTTCCTTTCCAGGGAGTTGCTACCCACGAAGCTCAGAAAGGCACCAGGGAGGGAGAAGAACTAATTGGGAGCTGGCCCTCCATCTTGGACAATTTATTAATTGGATTATGGGAAGTCTCGGGCCCCAGGCAAATCCCAAGGAGGCTCTGCTGCCTCCCCTGGCTTACTATAAGAATATTACACACAAAGACAGGAGACCTGGGCTCTACTCCACCTTTTAGGAGCTGGGAAACTTTAAACAAGTCATTGAACACTGCCAAGCCTCAGTTTCCCCAGCTATGCAATGCTCAGGATCATCCCTGCCCTGCTGGCTTCTTAGAGCTCTCTTGGGAATGGCATGAGGTGAATGGGCAGGTACATTTCAGGAGTTGTCATGATTTCTTCCAAGGCCTGGATACCTGGGTGGGCCCCCAAACAGCCAGGACAGTGTGCTGCAACCCAGGAAACCACGCCTCAGAGAGAGTGTGACTGGCCAAGACCCCACAGGCAGAAGATTCGGGGTCTGCCTTTGACTCCTGGGGTCCTTGTGCCCGGTTTCCTGAGCCTTTTCCTGCACCCGTGGGTCCTATGGGTCTCCCTGGTGCTTTCCTACTGCAAACCTCGCATCCCCCTAGAAGCCTCTCAAACATCCACCCAGTCAGTCTGTGTGTCAGGAAGGGGTGATGCAGGGACAGTGGAGTGAGAACAATTTTGGAACCACATGAGCCTGGTTTCAGATTTGCCCTCTGCCCTTTACTGGTGATGTAAATCAGAATTCTTTTGGTTGCATGTGAAAGAAACCCAATTCAAATGAGTTGAAGGTGAAAATAAATATTAGCCAATGAATCCAAAACCTCTAGCTTTGGGTATGGTTGGATCTGGGTGCTCAGTGATGGTCACAGAGCCCTTTTTCTCTCTCCACTGTTAGCTGTGGTTCTCGCTATGTTGACTTCATCTCCAGCAGGGTTTCACCAGAGGTGGGAAAAGACAAGGAGGGCCCATCCCTAGGGTGTAGGAAAGAAGGTGGAATGAGAATACTACATGGACTAAGCAGGATTCTCTTGCAGAAGAGTTGTTCTGCAAAGAGAGACTGGGAAGACAAAAAGGCAGGCAATCTCAAGCTGATCACATACTCTGTCTGGTCCTCTGTTTCCTCATCTGTACAATAGTATCAACAGGCATGTTGCAGGATATAAGATTAATATACAAAAATCTGTTGTATTACTATACATTAGCAACAAACAACCCAAAAGGGAAATTAAGGGGAAAATTTTTTCATGTATTATAGCTTCAAAAATAATAAAATGCCTGGGAATAAACTTGACAAAAAAGTATAACATTTGCACACAAAAACTACAAAACATTGTTGAAAGAAAGTAAAGAAAACTCAGATACGTATAAAGACAACCGTGTTCATGGAACACTTCACATTGTCAAGAAGGCAACACACTTCAAACGGATCTACATCTTCAGGGCAATCCCTGCAAAATTTCAACTGCTTCAGAAATTGACAAGCTGACCCTAAAAGTCACATGGAGGTACACGCGACCAAGAATAGCTAAAACAATCTTGAAAAAGAAAAACAGCCTTGGAGAAGTAACATTTTCCAAGTTTCACAACTCTCTTCAAGGCTATGGTAATGAAGGCAGCACAGCACTGGCATAGGATAGACATGTGGATCGATGGCATAGAATTGTGAGCACAGAAATAAACCCACACATCTATGGCCAACTGATTTTCAACAAGGATACTGAGACAATTAAATATAGAGAGAATAGTCTTTTCAGTAAAAAGTGCCGGGACAATTGGCAATCCACATGTTAAAGAAGGAAGCTGGACTCCTACCTCACACATTATTTAAAGATTAAATGAAAATGGATTATAGATGTAAGAGCTGAAACCATACAGCTCTTAACAGAAAACATGGGTATTAATCTTCATGCCCTTGGATTAGGCAATGGTTTCTTTTCTTTTCTTTTCTTTTCTTTTTTAGAAAGCAGAATTTATTGAGAGGACAGAAAAGCTCCCACAGTGGGAGGGGACCTGAGGGGGTTGCCCAGCAATGGTTTCTTAGTTATGACACCAAAAACATAAGTGACCAAAAAAAGGGTAAACTGAACTTCATCAAAAATAAGATATTTTAACTTTTAATTCTTAATTAAAAGGATACTATTAAGAAACTTAAGAAAGTGATAAAGAGAATGGGAGAAAAGATTTTCAAATCATATATTTGTTAAGAGAATGTTATACAGACTATATAAAGAAACATTACAATTCAATGAAAATAGCTCAGTTAAAAATTGGATTTTTAATCAAATGTCAAAATATTTAAATACACATTTTTCCAAAGAAGATATGCAAATGACCCATAAGCACGAAAGACATTCAATATCATTCATCGCTAGGAAAACGCATGTCAAAACCACAGCAAGATTCCACTTGCTGTCCACTAGGATAGCCGTAATCAACAAGACAGCAGACGAGCATTGACAAAGATGCGAAGACGTTGGAATCTTTATGTGTTGCTGGTAGGCACAATGGTGCAGCCACTTCAGAAAACAGTGTAGCAGTTCCTCAAAAGGCTAACCATAGAGTCAGCAATACTTTTTTTTTTTTTTGAGTTGGAGTCTCACTCTGTCGCCCAGGCTGGAGTGCAGTGGCACACTTGTGGCCACTCCAGCATCGACCTGCTGGGAGCTAGTGATCCTTCTGCCTCAGCCTTCCAAGTAGCCGGAACTATAGACCAGTGTTACCACACCCGGCTAATTTTTTGATTTATTGTAGAGATGAGGTCTCGCCAAGTTACCCAGGCTGGTCTTGAACCCGCGGGCTCAGGCAATCTACTCGCCTTGGCCTTCCAAAGTGCTGGGATTACAGGATGAGCCACAGAGCCTGGCCAGAATCAGCAATTCTGATTCCAGTTTCAAGAGAATTGAAAACATATGTGTACACAAAAACATCTCTAAATATGCACAACATCATTGTTCATAATAGGCAAAGAGTGGAAAACCTCAAATGTCCACCAACTGAGCAAGATGCATTTTACCCATATAACTAACTATTGTTCAACCATAAAATGCAATGAAGTAAACTGGGCTCAGTGGCTCACACCTGTAATTCCAACACTTTGGGAGAAGGAGGCAAGAGTATTTCCTGAGCTTAGAGGTTTGAGACCAGCCTAAGCAACATGGCGAGACCTTGTCTCTACAATGAATTAAAAAAATTAGCCAGGCATGGTGGCACCTGCCTGTAGTTCCAGCTATTTGGAAGGCTGAGGCGGAAGGATCATCTGATCCCAGCAGGTTGAGGCTGCAGCGGCCATAAGCGTACCACTGCACTCCAGCCTGGGTGACAGAGTGAGACTCCTACTAAAAAAAAGCAATGAAGCAGTGATACATGCTACACCATGGGTGCACATTGAAGGCATCGTTTTATGTGAAAGGAGCCAATCACAAAAGGCCACATCTTATGATTCAAGATTCTTATACGAAATGTCTAGATTTGAGAGACCTATATAGACAGAAAGTAGATTTATGGTTGCCAGGAAGTGGAGGAAGGTGGAATCAAGAGTGACTGTTAAGGGGTATGAAGCTTCTTCATGAAGTGATGAAAATATTCTGAAATTAGGTAATGGTATGGTTGCACAACTTGGGGAATATACTGGCCGGGTGCTGTGGCTCACCTTCATAATCCCAACACTTTGGGAGGCCGATGCAGGAGGATTGCTTGAGATCAGGAGTTCAAGACCAGCCTAGGCAATATAATAAGACCCAAATCTAAACAAAAAAATACCCCAAAGGTGGCATATACCTTTAGTCCCAGCTACTCAGCTGAGGCAAGAGGATCGCTTGAGCCCAGGAGGTCAAGGTTACAGTGAGCTATGATCACGTCACAGCACTCCAACTTGGATAACATAGCAAGACCCTAAAACCACTGACTTGTACACTTTAAAAAAGTGAATTGACGGTATGTGCATTACATTTCAATAAAGCTGTTTTATTTTTATTTTTATTTATTTATTTATTTTTTGAGTTGGAGTCTCACTCTGTCGCCCAGACTAGAGTGCAGTGGCCGCTCCTGGCCACCGCAGCCTCGGCCTGCTGGGCTCCGGCGATCCTTCCGAGTAGCCGGAATTGCAGGCATGCGCTGCCACGCCCGGCTGATTTTTTGATTTATTGTAGAGATGAGGTCTCGCTGCCCAGGCGGGTCTTGAACCCACGGGCTCAGGCAATCCACTCACCTCAGCCTCCCAAAGGCGCGGGATTACAGGCTGAGCCACCGAGCAAAACATCTACCTTATGGGTAATCGTGGGGCTGAAATGAATTGTTGGATCTAAAGTCACTGACACAGCAGGACACATAGTAAATACTCAGTAAGCCTTAGTTTTATCGCCTTTCCAGATAAGTAACCCCCCTCCCCGCCTCTCCTACTACCACCATCATCAACCCTCCTTAAGCAATTCCGCCCCGTTTCTAAGGTAGAACTTTGAGGCATTCCACAAAGAAGGCTGTGACAGGCTTGGCTGTCCCCCTAGCAGACAGGGTCATTCTTAAGATGACTGGGCAGGGCTTCCTGATGTTAATGAATAAGATATTCATTTCCCTAAGATGGATCAACCCCTCTAGCCATTCTGGGACATGAGAGGAGGCAGCTCTATTAATCCAAGCCAGCCTCACATCCACTTGGATTCCAAGGTTTCGTTCCGGTCGGTTTCTAGGAGGAGGACGGTTTATTAGTTGGTGATGACAGGCAATGTGAACTCAGGTACTGGGTGTTTGGCTAAGGATGACGACGAGGCTATTTTAAGTCACTGGAGTTCAAGGGTATCTGCCTCAGCACTTTTGTTTAAATTGATTTGTAGTCCTGATTGCTTGACCTTGCTGTATAAAATAGTTCCTTGGGGGGAGGGGGAGGGGGAGAAAGCACAACTCTCACCAAGGGAACAGATGTGTCCCAGCCTGCCCGCCCCTCCCTCCTTCATGCCAGCCAAATCCAGGGACTGCTGACATTGAATGTAGGCTTGGACGATGATGTGGTCACCATGCAGTGGTAACAGGAGCCAGAGAAGGGCCAGGAAGAACGATCCAGATACCTGGGTAGGGAAGGGCCAGAAAAGGGGAGGATGGCCCCAGTCACAAAATCATTCAGTAACTTAGAGTTTTAATCCAGGTCGGCGTAACTCAGGCCTCTCCTCTCAATTCCTGTAAAAATGTTAGTAATTTTAAAGTGCCTAGCACATCCAAGGTACTTTCTACTGCTTTATACGTGTTAACTCCTCTAATTCATACAACAGCCAATGAGATAAAGTATTACGGATGTCCTGGATTTACAGATGATGAAACTGCAAATTCCCATTTTACAGACAGCCTAAATAATTTGCCCAAGGTCACATGACAAATAAGATGGCAGAGATGGGATTCGAATCTGCGGAGTATGACACTAGAACCAGACTTTTAGCCACCAGCCTAGTCCACCTCTATTTGTTTATTGCTTTGTGAAAGAAAATAAATCAGGTTCTTTCAGGGTCTAAGCAGTACAGTTAAGCTGTCTACAGAGACCAAATTCGCCTGGTAATTGTCACATCCCCAAATCCCTCATGTGTAATGCCACGTGCCATCATTCTTTGAAATCACTCCTCTCCCTAGTTTTCCTGGAATGCCCAGAGTGTGACTGGTATGAAATGTACCACACCTGACAGTATTTCTTGGAAACGCCCAAACAAGCTGCCCCACCCCCTCCATTCTGACCAGTCCAAGTCCCCGTCTCTGCTCCACTCTTTCCCCCTAGAGTTATCCAGCCTGCGAAAGGGTTGTTACTTGGAATGGGCAGAAGGAGCACTGCCCTGGGAGCCAGGCATCTATGTGAAAATCCTGTGTGTCTCTGAGTGAGACACTTAACCTCCTCGGCCCTCAGTTTCCTCATGTTTAAGATGGATGTAAGGATATCTGATTTTTTTCACTGGGTTTTTCTGAGGATTCAGAGAACGCTCCTGGCATGGGTGGGTTTTGAATCCCGCAAAGAACCATGCGTTTAAGGAACTATTGCCAAGACAGAGCCTTCAGCAAGTGACGGGGTGTAATGAGAGGGGGTGACCAGTAGGTGGCAGTGCTTCGAAGCGGCCTGTGGGATGCCAGAAGGAACTTCCCAGTAACCCTTCCTTATTCGGTGTGAGGAACCTTGCCCGCCCCCCGCCCCCATACAAACCTACAAAGGTAAACACGAAGCTCAGAGAGCAGAGGTAGACAAGGACCCACGACGACACAGTGGCAGGGACAAGATCAGATTGGGTGGTCTCTGAATGTCTTCCTTTACTCAGCCCTTATTTGTTAGGGTCCTACTGGGTGCAGATGCTGATGCAAGACCTCTCCCATGAGTTTTACTGCCCCAACCTGCGGAGTCCCTAGCCCACCTGACCTTCACACCTGCTTCCTGGGCTCCCACGGCTTCCTGGGCCTTACTCACTGGGATGAGCACTCACCCTAAGCAGTCAAAACAGGAAACCTCCAGGGAGAGGCAACAGAGCATCCTGAATGAACTAGAGGCCACGTGATCTGGTTCTAACCCGGTTCGCCTCTGGCTCTGTAATCTTGGCCAAGGCCCTCATTAGTAGGTTGCAAAATAACTTAGTGGGTGTTTAATTAACTGGAAAAGAAAAAAACAAAAATATACTAGCATGCAGCTGCTGTAGTACGAGCAAACAATGTTTGCTCATTTGTTTTAGAGTCAGAGTTTCATTCTGTCACCCAGGCTGGAGTGCAGTGGCACGATCAGTTCACGGCAGCCTCGACCCCCGAGACTCAGGCGATCCTTCCACCTCAGCCTCCTGAGTAGCTGGGACTACGGACACGTGCCACCATGCCCAGCTAATTTTTTGATTTTTTAAATAGAGACAAGGTCTTGCTATGTTGCCTAGGCTGGTCTCAAACTCCTGGGCTCAAGCAGTCCTCCCGCCTCAGCCTCCCAAAGTGCTGGGATTACAGACGTGAGCCACTGCACCTGGCTATAATGTTTTTTTTAAAAAAATGGTTCTACTTTTATGCACACACATTCACCCTGTGCTGCACGGTCTCCCAGTTCTGTGAACCCCCCTGAGGGAGCTTCTGACTCCGTATCCTGAGAGTCAATGCCTTTTCTGCTTCCCTTCTTCGCATTTCCAAATCAAACCCAAAGCCGCCCAGGAATCCCTATCGGGTGTATTTCTACTGTTGGCAACTTGCTGCCTCAGCAGCAGGAAAGGTCTAGTAAGCTCATGCCTTCCATTACTGAATATACTGACAGTGTGCACAATTCCACTTTATCCTCAATGCAACTATGCCGGGTAGATATTACCCCATCCACAGATGAGAAAACCGAGGCTTAGAAAGGCCTCTAAGCTAGTGTGCACGTGAGGCAGAACTTGCACCAGGGTCAACCTCACCCTAAGTGTTTGCTGACTCCACTGACTGATGCTGCCCTGCACAGAGAGAGCCGGGAGGCTTTTTCTCCTAAGAAAAGCAACAACCACTTACCAGTGCTTTCATTTCTCTTATTCCGAGTCACTTTTATTTTCTCTCTCTCTTTCAAGTTTGATTGAATTTACACTTAATGAATCCAACTTTGTCATTTAAGGGATGTTGTAGCAATAAGACTTGACAAGGCATGAGTGATGATGCAATAAGTCGTGCTGGGAGCCCGGAGTCATCCCAGCTCCCTCCCTTGAGTGATGGCTGTGTGACTCTGGCCCTGAGGACACCACTGGACTCTGTGCAAGGAGCAAGATGAGAGGTAGGGATGGGGCCATTTTGTTTAGGCCAAGAGCTTAGAACAAGCCTTTTAGATTAGAAGGGATGGACTGGGGTGGATGAGGGAGGGTCAGCAGGATGGGGAAAGTAGGTGCCTCTTCTGCCACTGAAACTCTTGCTCTTCATCCTTGGGCAAGTCACTTTACTGCTCTGGTCCTCAGTTCCTCCATCTGTAACATGGGGCCATGGTCCAAGGTAGTTGTTGCTTTGTAGCTGGGAGGAGGAGACTCGTGTTCTTATCGGTATTTCAAAGGCAGTTGTTTGACAACAACATAAACGACCTGAAAGTCTTTCTCCTGTCGCCTTACTTGCTGAGTAATAGTTAAGGGCAGCTCTTCTGTCCTAGTCCTGCCCACGTGCAGAGCTGATGGGAGCACGGGGGTGGGGGGATGAGGGAGGAGGGACAGTAACATCTTTGATATGATAACCCAATGAGAAAAAATGAACATTTTATTAAAGGGAAACTTCACTCTGGTCAAGAAAAACAAGACAAGACATATCCAGAAAAAAAGTGAGAGCATACGCCCAAAATATTCACAGTCAGGTAGAATTTATTTTCTACCTTATTTTTATCAAATTTTTAAAGCTTAAAAAAAATGAAATAAAACACACAGTAGAGTGAATGGATTATAAACATAGAGTTTAAAGAATTATAAAGTGGATATTTCTATAACCACCTTCATTGCCAGCCCTGTAGACGCCTCTTACTAAAACCCTTCCTACTCTCTGCCAGGCAGCTTTTTGCCCATTGTCTTGTTATTTTTCTTTTTCATAGTTTTTCTACCCAAACAGGAATCCTTAAAGAATTGTTTTGTTTTGCCTATTTTTTTTAAAGTCAGGGTCTCACTCTGTTGCCCAGGTAGAGTGCAGTGGAACAAACATAGCTCACTGCAACTTCGACCTCCTGGACTCAGGTGATTCTTCTGCCTCAGCCTTCCAAGTAGCTGGGATGACAGGCGTGCGCCACCATACCTGGCTAATTTTTTAATTATTTATTTTTTTTGTAGAGTCCAAGTCTTACTATGCTGACCAGGCTGGTCTGGAACTCATGGGCTCAAGTGATCCTCCTGACTCAGCCTCTCAAAGTGCAAGGATGGGTGTGAGCCACCATGCCCTGCTCATTTTGCCAGTTTCTGAAATGTATGTAAATGGAATTGTGTTGGATGTATTTTGTGGGTGTATGTCTCCTTTTAAGTCGACACCATGGTTTTAAAATACATTCTTTTTGTTGCATGGGGCTATAGCTGGTGCATTTTTGATGCTGTGTAGTCCATATCATAGTGTATTCACCCACTACTGCTGGTGGACATCTGGTTGTTCTATCTGTATTTTCTAATTTTCATGTGACAAACATGTTATTACGGAGGGAGTGTCTGGCACATAGCTGGGTGCTCAGTTACGATCTTTAAACAAATGCATGAAGAGCGATAAGTTTGTTTGCTCTTTTAACTAAAGTTTTGGTGGTATTCGAAGGGTTGAGACTATGAACAAAGATACATCAAAGGGCGAATTTTCCAGATTTCCTGATTTTCCCTGGAGCTCAGAAAAGACACATCAGGTTAAAGCAGAAGATTGGTGGATACCATCTCCATTACCTAAAAAAGCCTCAAGCGGTATTTGGGCGTCCCATTTAAAATAAGAATAGAGTAATATTGAAAATGAAGAAAAATTCCCGCAATCATAGTATTACAAGTGTGATTAGAGAAAATTAACATTTACAGAAAGCATCGCAGCAAAGTAGGCAAAGCAATTAAGTGAAGCCAGCATAGCTGAGTTGAACTCCCAGCTCTCCTATAACCTGGCAGTGTGGCCTTGAGGCAAGCTTAACATTTCTGAGCCCCGGTTTCCTCCTCTGTAGAATGGGAGCTAATTTCTCAAAGGATTGCTCAAGCGAGATGATGTAAGTGACTGAGTTTTGTAAAGGTCTAAACGCATGCCAGGAGTGTCCTGTGAAACCACAGGACAGAAAGCAAATCTTTTAGAAGGGCTGTTTCCTGCCATATGAAAATTCGTTTCCTTACTGCCCATGAAGCCCCACCCCTGGCCTTGGAGGCAGAACTTACAGAAATGAAGAGGCACCTATTCTGCCTGTAAAATGGGGAGAAGAGATCAATCTGAAACAAAAGTGACCACTTTGTATATTAGAAACTTGACCTATGAAAAGATCTGGGCAGGCTGGGAACTGAAGTGGCCCAGCCACACCCCGCTGTCCTGTTAGTCCCAGGAGGGAAGAGACTTTAGCTGTGCCCGGCACAGAGTAGACACTCCATTTTGAAAGAAAAAATGAAAATAGCAATCATATTTTTAAGATCAGGTTTAGGGCTGGGCTCGGTGGCTCAGCCTGTAATCCCAGTGCTTTGGGAGGCTGAGGCGAGTGAATTGCCTGAGCCTGCGGGTTAGATCCGCCTGGGCAACTTGGTGAGACCTCGTCTCTACAATAAATCAAAAAATTAGCTGGGCGTGGTGGTGCACGCCTGTAGTTCCGGCTACTTGGAAGGCTGAGGTGGAAGGATCGCCCGAGCCCAGCAGGGCAAGGTTGTGGTGGCCAGAACTGTGCCACTGCATTCCGGTCTGGGTGATAGAGTGAAACTCCAACTCAAATAAATAAATAAATAAATAGAAAAAATCAGGTTTAGGAAGAACTTCCCCACCACCCACCTTTCTTTGGGGTCGTAGATCTTTTTAAAAAGTTGACAGTACGAATTTTTCTGAAACCACACGGAGGTCCAGGAAGGCCTGGTTACAACCACCTTAGCATAGAGTTCTTAACCTTTTTTTGTGCCACTGACCTCTTTGGCTGTCTGGGGATGCTCATAGACCCCTTCTCAGAATAATGTTTTTAAACGGATATAACACATACATATTTAAGTGCGGATGTGTTTTTGATGAAAATATTTTATAGGATTACAAAGAAAATCAATTGCATTGAAATATGGTTTTCTGCATATTAAAATATGTGAAATCGCAATAGATAAGTTTTTAAATAATGAATTAAATGACAGGCTCTAGCAATAGGTCTAATAGCTATAAATTTGAAATAATGATGAACCTAAATGGAATTTCAAAATATCTGCAACAACTGAATTGTGATGGGAAAGCATCTGTGATTTTTATTGGTAGCACACCACAGCACTGCTAATGTGACTGTGGTTTGTTGTCTACATTCAAAGGAGAAGAAAATGCTACATTTCAATTAAGAGATTAGTAAAAGAAAGAAAAATAAAAACGCAGTTTTTTTCTCCCATCCAGGTTTGCAGAACCCTCCCTACCCCCTTTTCCCCTGGAATTCTAGCTGTACAACTCAGGCTAGGAGGCCCCGCAGGTGTTTGAAACTATTTTTATTAGTGATTAGGTAGCCCATAATACAGCCACTACGTCTTTTGGTGTCTTGGGGAAAATATTTTGCCTTCTATAAACGCATGAACACACACCCTCAGACACCCATGGAACCCGAGGTGGTGGAAGGGAACGGGGGGGGGGGGGTAAGATTGGGAACAGGCAGGGTCTTGTACGATGAAAGAATTCCTACCACCAGGCCTGTAGTCCCTTGTGGGGGTGGGAGGGGGAGGGCAGGAGGGACATAAGGATCCCCTGA
This sequence comes from Carlito syrichta, assembly GCF_000164805.1. Classification (NCBI taxonomy): domain Eukaryota; kingdom Metazoa; phylum Chordata; class Mammalia; order Primates; family Tarsiidae; genus Carlito; species Carlito syrichta. Next base: position 24,789 of record NW_007247045.1, on the reverse strand, counting down.
GCCCAGAAGTTTGAAGCTATGGTGAGCCATGATAAGTCTCCTGCACTCCAGTCTGAGCAAAAGAACGAGACCCCATCTCAAAGCAAAAACCAGAACCAAGAATTCCTGCAACTCCCAGTGACTCCTCCGGCGTGACACCCTACTACAAGTCCATACCACATTTTACATTGGACCAAGGAACAACGGGTCCAGAATATGGCATTAACTCAGCTAGTATACAGAGATAAATTCCATTTTAGATGCTTTTAAAATTAAAAATGAAAAACAAAAGCAAACCCAATGAACTAAGCTTACTGCTTTAGATTTTATAACAGTTTTCCTTACCCCACCTCTATCACACACACAAACCCTAAGAAAGATAGTCAGGGAAGAAAGAATAGCAGGAATAAGCAAATTAGGAAACACAAAAACAGTGGAATCAATAAATAAAACCAAGAGCTAATAAAAAAGACCAACCTCTGGCAGATATAATCAAGAGGCCTAAATGAAATCAGGAATGAGGAAGTGATTATAACAACGAATCAAAAAGATTAAATAATATTAAGGCGGACATTATACATGATTCTATAGCAAATTTGTTTGGATGTATCAATTAAACAGATGATAGTCTATAAAAATATAAAACAATACAATTGATACAAAAGACAAGGATTAGATCAGCAAGCCAAGAAGAATCTGAGAGTGAGAAATGTATTAAGGACCAACCTCCCCACCCCCGAAAATAACAATTTCTTTTTTAACCCACCCTGGAGTCTCTGGAGAAATCTATCCAAATTTTACAGAACACTGCATTTCCATGTTACATAAATTATTCTTTAACATAGGAAAAGAATGGCAAAAAAAAAAAAATCTGCTAATTCATTTTGCAAGGCAAATACAGTCCTGATTTTAAGCCCTGATACAGAATATTTTTAAAAGAAACAGGCTCCAATATCATTTAAGAATACAGTCACAGAAAATAGCGTTCAGCAGCACATCAAGAGACTAAAACACCATGACCACAAAGGGTTTCTCTGAAAATGCAAGGAAAGTTCAGCACAAGGGTATCTATTAATATAACACATCAGATCAATAGATTAAATAATATGAACCATATGATCAGTGCAGTGGATGCCAAAAAATGCATTTCAATAGCTGTCAAAACATTTTTAAAAATAGGACTAGAACGACACTTCCTTAACATAATAAGGATCTATTTAAAACCAAGCCAGCATCCTTTTAAATGGAAAAACATTAGAGATTTTCCCATTAGAAAGGAGAATAAAACAAGAAAGCTCCCTATCACCATTACTACTTAATATTATATAGATAATTTTGGCTGATGTAATAAGACATGAAAATGAAACCATAAGGATAGTTGTTAGAAAGGTAGAAAGAAAGCCAGGTTCGGTGGCTCAGCCTGTAATCCCGCCCCTTTCGGAGGCTGAGGTGAGTGGATTGCCTGAGACCGCGGGTTTGAGACCCGCCTGGGCAACTTGGCGAGACCTCATCTCTACAATAAATCAAAAAATTAGCCGAATGTGGTAGCGCGCGCCTGTAGTTCCAGCTACTTGGAAGGCTGAAGTGGAAGGACCACCGGAGCTCAGCAGGTCGAGGCTGCGGTGGCCGGGAGCAACCACTGCACTCCAGTCTAGGCAACAGAGTGAGACTCCAACTCAAAAAAAAAAAAAAAAAAAAAAAAGAGGTAGAAAGAAAGCTTCATTTGCAAAGAATATGATTATGTACTTTAAAAATCTGATGTTCCCATCTAATACAATGTCAATAATATTATGAAGGCTCAGTAACTGGCTGCATAACATGAATACATGATGAAGGCTTAAAAAATAAATCACTCCTAAATAAAGGCAATGACGAGAATGGAAACAAATTTCAAAATGAGATTCAATTCACAATCAAATCTAACTAATAAAATATTAAGGCATAAACTTAGCATACAAAAAAAATTCTAAATTTTCCTGAAAAGTACTATCGAAAATTTGAATAATGGGAAAATATTGTGTTTCTCAATGGAGGGTCTTAAATATTGTATTTTGATGATTTAATCCAAAAGAATTACTTACAGATTTTGACAAAAGGCATTTAAAAATAATTTGGAAAGAACAGGCAAAATAGCAAAGAACATTCTAAAAAAGGAGCAATGACAGTAGATGACATTAAATAGATTGTTAAAGAACTGAAATGGCATGGTACTGAAGCAAAATTAGAACTATAACTCGATGCAACCAAAAGTCCAAAAACAGATTTGGCGACATAGGAGAGTTTACTCTATGAAAAAGGTGTCACAAAATGATAGGGAAATAAAACACCATACCATAAAAAAGTTGGAGAAGTTGGACAGGGAAGAAACAGAGAAATTAATTAGGTCTACATCTAAAGTTAAATTTCAGATTCAGAAGACATCGATTGGAAAAAAGTTGATAGATGACCCAGGGAAGTAAAATGGTATAGTTAACCCATTTGAGAATGAATAATAATCAGCCAAGGACAGAGGAAATAGAAGAGATTACAAAAAGAAAAAATTGACAGATGAGGCTATATTGAAACGCTAAATGAATGTATACACAAACACAAAGTAAAAGAAGACACTAAGGAAAAGATTTAATGGACATTTCACTATTTTTTTAACTTGACCTTTTGAAGAGTTTAAAGAAAGTTAAGAACTCTTTCTCATTTACATACACACGTGCATACACATATACACATAGGAATACACACACGTATATACTTGCAAACACTTACAGTGACATTGACACACATAGATACAGACACACAAATGGCACATATACTTTTATAGGCCTGGTGAGCATCCTAAGCTTCTCCTGAGACCCACACTTAAGAGTCTTCATCTAGAAAGAATAGTGTACATTAAATTACTTAAGAACATCCCAAGGCCAAGCAAATAGATGAGCAAAAGACAAGACCAAACAATTCACTGAAAAGGAAACAGAAACAGTAAACACAAGGACAAACAATCAATAGGCATAAAATATGCTCTGGGTTTTGTCTACTAAATGATCAAATTGTTATGAAACTGATTTGCAAAAGCACGCTAATGCCGAAGAGGTTTCAGGAGAATTGCCACATCACTGGTCCCTTTTGAAAAGTAACTTAAAATACCTAACGAGAGCCCCAAAACATCAATACTTGTCGACCTAATTGCCCTTTTTCTGGGAATTTATACTATGAAATAAATTGAGGAACAAAGCTCCTTAAAGACTTTCATCACCCTATTTATGAATTGTGTTAATGTGGAAGCAGAATCCTCTAGATGACTAAAAAAGGGGGGGTGGGGGGCAGCTAAACAATTTGGGGAAACAACATAATAGAATGCTGTGCCGCCACTAAAATGAAAATTATGAAAATGAGAAAGTAATTATGATATGCTAGGCAAAGAGGTAAAACAAAATTTTGTAGTTAAGATTACTAAAATGATGGTGAATTAGACACTTGTTTTATTTTTAAAATATTATTATTAGTAGTAGTAGTATTAATATTAGTATTATTTTGAGTTGGATTCTCACTCTGTCACATAGGCTGAATGTTACAATGGCACACTCCCGGCCACCGCAGCCTCAATCTGCTGGGCTCAGGTGATCCTTATACCTCAGTCTTCCAAGTAGTTGGAACTACAGGCACATACCACCATGCCCAGTTAATTTTTTTTTTTTAATAGAGATGAGGTTTCGCCAAGTTGCCCAGGTTAGTCTCGAACTGGCAGGCTCAGGCAATCTTCTTACCTCAGCCTCCCAAAGTGCTGGGAATATAGGCGTGAGCCACTGTGCCTGGCCCATTATTTTTAAAATGTATTTATTTTTACTTTTTTAGAGACAAGTTCTTGCTCTGTCACCCAGGCTGGAGTATAGTGGTATGATCATAGCTCACTGCAGCCTCAAACTTCTGGGCTCAAGCAATCCTCCTACCTCAGTCTCCCTAGTACCTGGGACTACAGGTGTGCGCCACTACACCCAGCTAATTTATATATATATATTTGTTGTTGTTGTTGTTGCTGTTGTTGCTATGAGGTCTTACTATGTTGCCCAGACTGGTCTGGAACTCCTGACTTTAAGCAATCCTCCTGTTTCAGCCTCCCAAAGTGCTGAGATTTCAGGCACAAGCTGGTGTGCCTGGCTGATATATCTTTTAAAAGTGGTTTCCTTAATGTTATACATGAAAAGTTATATTTTATGCAAAGCATGGAGAAGACATTGTAGTATAATAGAATCTGAGAAAGGGAAGAATATTAGGGGGCTTACAGGACTGCAACTCAAACCCAGGACTCCTGACTTAGCCTAGTTGTGCACATGAGCTATTTGAGAGAAGTGAGACCTTGGAAACTTCTCTGATGAACTCTGAGTTCCTCTTCTCCCCTTCCCTCTTTCTTCTTTCCTTCCTTTCTTTATTTTTTCTGTTTTTTTTTCTTTTTGGAGGAGTCATATACTTATGATTATAATTTGAACCTACCACCAATCCTATTAAGTTCACAAAAGATTCAACAGGTTTGTGTCAGTGCTGGAATACAAGGATATTTTGACACAAATGAGTTCAGATTGAGGAAGATAAAAATCCTCGCACCATGTGATGAAGCTCTCCTCTGGAATGCAAGCTCCACATCTGTCTTCTTCCGCCACAGAATCACTAGCATCCAGAACAGTCTTGGGTACATAGTTAATGCTCAGTCAATATCAGATAGATGAACGGATTGAAGGAAGAATGAATGAGGTAAGGAAAGACCCAACTAAGAAGCAAGCTTGAAAACCCTAAAACTCTGAGAAGGTCATGGCTGTGGAGGTCAAAAGGGGTGAATCAAAAGATTTGAGGAGTTCCAGGCCCACACTCAGAGCACTAGGCTGTAGCACTCACTCCGTTTTTCCCTGAAATGGGCTAAGAGATGGTGCACTAAGGTGAGATGGCTAGTCAGACCTCTGAGATGTAGTGTCTCCAGCTAACTCAGACAACAAAAGTAAAATATGCTTGATTGAACCTCAAATGTTCCTAGTCCATAAGGCTCTTTGGTATTTTTAAATTCCCACCGGCATCTAGAACTTAGACCTCGCTCAGATGCCTAGGATCAGGTGCTGGCATTGAGGGTGAGCCGAAAAAGCAGTGAAAAGTGAGCTCATCTCAAATTCAGTAATTACTTGGGGAACTTTGTCTGCCCACATGCACACCCAGAAGGGTATAAAAACATGTTCCACAAAGGAAGTCGGTGCAGTGGCTCATCCCTGTAATCCCAGCACCTTGGGAGGCTGAGGCGGGAGAATTGCTTGAGCCAGGAATTTGCTACTACAATAACCTTAGCTTCCCTGACTGCCTTACCAGTAGTTATAGCCTAAATAATGTGATCAACTGAATTTCCTGAATAGCCAATCAAAACTTCAGAAACATCAAATTTATCTTTTTCTCTATGTCTGAAATTTAAAGATCTGAACTTGCTCTTTCTCTAACAGACTTCATCTGCAAATCCCTCACTGCCTCCAAAGGATAAGTAAAACAAGAAGAACCACCCAACAAAATTTTACTTTCACCAGTAAAAAAGAAGGAACCAAATCAGATATATAATCAGAACAAATGTTTCCCCATGAAAGACTTACTCGAACAAACAGAAAAAAATTAATATCAAATTAATATTTTCCCATGATATTAGAGAACATACTGCATTTTTCAAGAGATAATTATGTGAGATAAGGCAATTTTACTTTAAGATGAAAAGCATGACTACAGAATTTTAAAATGCAGTAAGGGCAGTGACAAGTGAATTCTGGGAGATTTTCTTTTTAAACAATAAGAAGAAAAATAAATGAACAATTTAAATTGTTTAAAAAAGAAAATCTCCCAGAATTCAGAAAAAAATATAAGATGAAAGAAGATAAGCAAAAACATCACAATAAATCTAAAAGTGGTCAATAATAGTTTGAGGGAAAAACACTCATGAAAAGCAGGTAAAATTAATTAAATTAACTCACATCTGATACCTCCTGATGAAATTTTCAAATGTCAAACATACAGGAAAACAGCCAAGGATTAATAGGTTGTAATTTTTAAAATAGGTAACCAAATAAAATAAGAGTACATGTAATTTCTGAAAGAGTAGAAAGGAGTAGATGAAAAACATGAACAACATAACCAAAAATTGGAAAAGAAAATAAGATACAACATAAAGCAAAATGGCAGAATTAAGAAGAAGTATATTAGTCATCATAATAAATATAAACAAATCAAAGTTTTTAATTTTATTTTTTATTTTTTTTTGAGTTGGAGTCTCACTCTGTCGCCCATACTGGAGTGCAGTGGCAGCCTCGACCTGCTGGGTTCCCGCAATCCTTCCGCCTCAGCCTTCCAAGTAGCCGGAATTACAGGCATGCACTACCACGCCCTGCTGATTTTTTTGATTTATTGTAGAGATGAGGTCTCACCAAGTTGCCCAGGCGGGTCTCAAACCCACAGGCTCAGGCAATCCACTCACCTCAGCCTCCCAAGATGTGGGATTACAGGTTGAGCCACTGAGCCCGGCTAAAGTTTTTTATTTTAAAGATAAAGAGTATCATACTGAGTCTGAAAGCACTCAAACCCAAACCAAAATGATAATGTTTAAAATAAAAGAACAGGCAAAAGCACACAAGGCAACCATTAGTCTGCAAAAGGAATGCAGACACAATATTAATCTAACAAACTGAATTCAAACTAAAAGTTTTAGTTGGAAAATGGAGCTAAATTATTTTAATAAAAGTAAAATCCTCATTTACGATGAGTCATAAACTTTAGGCACTTAATAACATGGCATTACAATGTACAAAGCAAAGAATTATGATGAGAAACTTCATAAACACTGCTTTATCCATGCTTTTACTTCTGACCATGATCAAATAACTGGGATAAGATTATCCCTCCTGTCATAAACATCTAGAAAACTGGATAGTATATACAAAGCAATTGTCTCCAGGGAAGTCTGATATCTAATAAAAAAAAAACCTGCCAGTCTTGCAAACATGCAGAAAAATACAACCAATAATGAGAAAAATTAATCAATTGAAATTGACCCAGAAGTAATAGTGATGAGTATACAAAAACATTGAAATGTTACTATTACTGTACTTTATATGTACAAGAAACTAAAAAAAGTTTGGGCAAGTTAAATGAAGACATATATTTTAAAAAAACCCAAATTCACTTTCTGGCAAAAAAAATTATAATGTGTAAAATAAAACATATAATAGGATTAACAGCAGATTTGAAAGATTATGAAGTTGAAGACATAATAGAAATGATTAAAAATTAAACACAAAGAGAAAAGAGATTGAAAAAAATTAACAGAACATCAATGGGCTATGGGAAAACTTCAAGCAAACCAATATAAGTGTAACTGGAGTCCATGAAAGTGTCAAGAAACAAAAATATATTTGAAAAAATAATAACATAAAGTATCCCAAATTAAGTAAGCAATATAAGCCCACAGATCCAAAAAAGTTAAGAAACTTCAAGCATAAAAAGCAGTAAAAAAGAAAGAAAGAAAGAAAAAAATAATACCAAGTTGTGTCACAATAAAATTGCTTAGAAAGAGTGATAAGGAGAAAATCCCTAAGGCAGCTAGAAAAGAGAGACACATCCTTTACTGAGAAACAAAGGTAAGGATGACATAAGAATTCTCATTAGAAACAATCCAAGCTTGATGATATTACAGCAACATCTTTAAAAAGTACTGAAAAAGACTGTCAACATAAATATCTTTCAAAACCAGACAAACAAAACAGAAAGAATTCACCAGCAGATTCATATGATAAGAAATGTTAAATGAAGTCCTTCAAACAAAGAGATAATGATTAGATGAAAATGTGAATCTATAAAAGGAATAAAGAGCTCTCTTAAGGGCTTGCTCTAAGCTCTTAAGTAATTACTTAAGTAAAAGAAATATAACTAATAAGCTTATCAAAATGATCAAATGGAATCATTAAAAAAAAACTTCATTAATCCCAATGAAGGTAGAAATAGAAAAAATTTTAAAAGGACAGATAGAACAAATAGAAAACATATAGCTGGATGACAGATTTAAACCTAATCATATCAATAACATTAAATGCAAATGCTCTAAACTCCCCAGTTAAAAATAAGAGACTATTAATTGGTATTTTGTTTGCTTTTTGAGTTGGAGTCTCACTTTGTTACCTAGGCTGGAGTGCAGTGGCACTTTGCTCATGGCCACTGCAACCTTGACCTGTTGGGCTCAGGTGATCCTTCCACTTCAGCCTTCCAATTAGTTGGAACTACAAGTGTGTACCACCATGCCCAGCTAATTTTTTGATTTATTATAGAGATGAGGTCTCACCATGTTGCCCAGGCTGATCTCGAGCCCGTGGGCTCAATCAATCCTCTTGCCTACACCTCCTAGAGTGCTGGGATTACAGCCATGAGCTACCGTGCCTGGCCTCAAATTGTATTTTTTAAAGCCCAATTATATGCTGCTTAAAGAAACACACACTAAATATAAAGACACAAATACCGTTAAAGTATGAATAACAGTATACCATTAATCAAAAGAAACCTGGGATGTATGTGTTAATATCAAATGAAACAGACATTGGGTGATTCTGATGAGTTCTCAGATGGAAATGAGGAACATGCTATTGGACAATGGAGAAAAAGTGATCCTTGATAAAACCTAATGATTTGTGGAAGGTAGAGCTTGTGAGTGATGACACTGGCTACTTAGCTGAGGAAATTTCTAAGCAAAGCATTGGAGTGGTATGGTTCCTCCTGACTGCTTATAGTAAAATGGAAGAAGAGAGAAAGAAACTGAAGAGGGAATAGTTAAGCAAAAATAACTCAGAACTTGATTTTTCCATACAGCAAAGAATATGACTTGAGATAAAGAGGATTATTTCATAACAGTAAATGGGTCAATTCATCAGGATGCAACAATCCTAGGTTTATGTTCCTTTCAAAAAGCCTCAAATTATATTAAGCAAAAATAGATACAACTGCAAGGAGATTTATACAAACCAACAGCTAAAGGTGAAGATTTCAACATCCCTCTTTTAGTTGACAGAACAAGTTGACAAAAAAATCAGTAAGAATGTAGATGACTTGAAAACACTCTCAACCTACTTTATGTATTGACATTTATAAAACATACAAACAGACTACCTATTAACGGCAGACTACACATCATTTTTAATTGTATATGAAACCTTTGCCAAAAGACTAGACCATATTCTGGGTCATAAAATGCATCTTAATTTAAAAGAATTCAAGTCATACAAAGTACATTCTGACCACAGCGTACATACATTAAGACTCAATGACAGAAATATATCTTGAAAATCACCAAATATTTGGAAACTAAATAATATACTTCTAAATAATCCATCAGTCAAAAAAGAAATTACACAGTGTTTTGAAATTAATGAAAATAAGAACGCATATATTAAAATTTGTGAGCTGCAGCTAAAGCAGTACTTAGAGAGAAATTTATAGCATTAAACACTGACTAGGAGGCTGGGTACAGTGGCTCATGCCTGTAATCCCAGAACTTTGGGAGGCTGAGGCAAGATAATTTCCTGGGCCCAGGGGTTCCAGACTAGCCTGGGTAACTTGGTGAGATCTTGTCTCCTCAATAAATCAAAAAACTTAGCTGGGCATGGTGGTATGCACCTGTGTTTCCAGTCATTTGCAAGGTTGAGGCAGAAGGATCACCTGAGCCCAGCAGGTTGAGGTTACGGTGGCCGTGAGCGAGCCACTGCACTCCAGACTGGGTGAGACTCCAACTAAAAACAAAACAAAACAAAAAACACTAACTAAAAGAAAAAGTTCTCAAATCAGTATCTCTTCTGTCATCTTAAGAAACTAGAAAGAACAAATGAAGCTCAAAGTAAACAAAAAAAATAAAGATCACAATGAACTTAACAAAATAGAAAAAGAAAAATGACAGAGAAAAACGATGAAATAAAAGCTCTTTTAGAAGATCAGTAAATATAAATGTCTGTGAATGGTATCAAATGTGCAGGATACAAAGTCAATCAACATACAAAAATCAGTAGTATTGCTTTTTACTTTTGGGAAGATGAAGTACAAGTACATGTAGATTTCCTTATTCCTCCCACTAAGGACAGCTAGAAACACTGGGTGTTATGATTTTTTTTTTTTTTTTAATAAAAAAGACTTGGAAAGTACCAAACTGACAAGGGAACTTGGTCATAGAAAACAACAGAGCAGTGATTTCTCTTTGTTTTCTTTTTGGCGCATGTGTCTCAGACTGGATGCTGGAGTAGATAGCCACCAACAGAAGGGTGATGGTTAATTTATGTGTCAACTTGACTAGGCTGTGGGATACCCAGATTGCTGGTTAAACATTATTTCTGGGTGTGTCAGTGAAGGTGTTTTCAAAAGAGATTAGCATTTGACGTGGTGGACTGGATAAAGCAGAGGGCCTTACCCAGTGTGGGGGAGCATTATCCAATCTGTGGAGGGCCTGAATAGAAGAAAGTAAAAGAAGGTTCAATTTGGCCTCTGCCTGACAGCATGAGTTGAAATATCAATCTTCTCTTGACCTTGGCACCCAGGTTTTCAGGGCTTTAGACTCAGGCTGGAATCCACACCATTGGCTTCTGATGTTCAGGCCTTCAAACCACACCATTGCTTTTCCTGGTCTTCAGCTTACAGACAGTAAGATCATAAGACTTCTTAGCCTCCTTAATCACATAAACCAATATTGTATCATAAATCTCTACATATCTTATTGGATCTGTTTATCTGAAGAACCCTGACTAATTCAGGTATTGGTACTGAGAAATAAGGTGCTTCTATGCCAAATGCCAAAAAATGTGGAAGCAGATTTAGGACTGGGAAATGGGTCGAAGCTGGAAGCATTTTGAGATGCATGCTAAAAAACAGTTGACATTGCCTTAAAGGGAGTTTTGTAGGCAATTCTGTTGGGAGCACAAAACAAAAAAAGAAAAGCTGTAATGAAATCTTCTGTGTTCATGAGAATACATAAATAATCACCTACAGAATGCTGACATAAATATGAATGTTAAGGGCGATTCTGATGAAGTCTCAGATGGAAATGAGGAACATGCTATTGGACAATGGAGAGAAGGTAATCCTTATTAAACTAATGATTTGTGGAAGGTAGAACTTGTGAGGGATGACATCAACTACGTAGCTATTTAGCTGAGGAAATTTCTAAGCAAATAATTGGAGTGTTATGGTTCCTCCTGGCCGCATATAGCAAAATGCAAGAAGAGAGAAAGAAATTGAAGATGGAATTGTTAAGCAAAAAGGACCCAGATCTTAAAGATTTGGAAAATTCTCGGCCTATTTTGCAAAAAATAAGAAACCATATTGGAAGAGAATGCAAGATAGGTGCTGACCAATTATTTGATAAGAAGATTAGTGTGGGTGTGAACTATGGATTTAATCAGTCATCTCAGCAGATGTCAAGAATATGGATGGGATTATACCACCACAAATACTGTCAACTGGGATGAAAGGAAATAGAGAAAATGGAATAGAATGAAGACTGTGAATATGTGCTATCCTTCAACAAAAGGGGAGGAGGAACTTGACTGTAATTTAAAGATCATCAATAAGGTAGATGGCCTCCAAAAGAAGCCATGAGGTTAGGACTGACCCCCACCCAGCACAGCCACGTCACAGGCGGGGCCATCACAGAGATTCCTACAGAGGCAGTGCCTGGCAGAGCTGTGGGGGCAATATTGCCATCCCAGTGGGTGGGAAAGACAAATTATCAAGCCAAAGAAGAGTATTTTTGAGTTTTAAGGTCTTGTGGAGTTTGTGTTGGTAGGTTTTGGACTTGCGGGATTTTTCACCCTTTCTTTCCTATTTCTCCTTTTTAGATCGGGAATGTCTATTCGATACCTGTCCCACCAACTTATATTGGAAACATAGAACTTGTTTGGCTTTACAAGTTCACAGCTGAGGAGGAATTTTGTTATGCATGAATAATACCTTGAATCTCACCCATCTCTGGTTTAAATGATATTTAAAGGAGGCTTCAGACTTCAGACTTTAGAGTTGATGCTGAAACAAGTATAGACTTTTGGAGTTGTTGGAATGGAATGAATGCATTTTGCATGCAAGAAGGACACAAATTTTGGGAAGCCAGGGGACAGAATGTTATGAACTGAATGTTCATGCTCCCCAAAATTCCTGTGCTAAAATCCTAATGCCAATGTTATAGTATTAGGAGGTGGGGCGTTTGGAAGGTAATTGGGTCATGAGAGTGGAGACTTCATGAATGAGATTAGTGCCCTTGTAAGAAGAGGCATGAAAGAGCTTTTCTCTCTCTCTCTCTCTCTCTCTCTCTGCTCTCCAATATGTGAGGATATGATGAGAAGATGGCCATCTACAAACAAGCTAGAGGGTCTTCACCAAGAACCTGACCATGTAGATACTCTGACTTCTGACTTTCAGTCTCCAGAACTTTGAGGAATAAAAGTTGCTGTTTAAATCACCCAGTCTATGGTAATTTTCAACCCAAACTGACTAAAACAAGAAGCAGGCAAAAAAGGAAAACAAAAGGTTTCTCTAGTCAAAGATGCAGAAAAAGGGAAGCCTAGGAGAGCAGAATACTATTAGAAATTAACTTCTTTACTGTATCCAAACACCACAGAAAACTGATACTACTCCAGCGCTGTCTAGAGAAGGACAAGCAGGGAGTGTAGACTTCCATCTTTATTAGCCTGTAATGAGACTCCCTAATCCTTCTACCAGGGTAGTATCAAAGAATGATGAGATGGAATTTTCATCTCTACTAGGCAGTAAAGAGGTACCCGTCAACAGCATCAGTGGAGACTGTGTGGATTCTGGATTTCCACCCTCTATCTGGTAGTAATGAGGTGCCCTCTTATACTATGGTGGTGTCAGAGAAAGTTGACTTAAAAGTGAGTGCTTTCACCACAGCTCAGCAGTACCAAGTGCCACTTCATGATGTGCTAAAGGAGGCAACATGCCCAACCCTCACAGACAGGAAGGTATCAGTGGAGGCTCAATGGGAAGCCAGAATTCCTAAACCATCTTGGGTGTCAACAGAGGCTTTGTGGAAAACTTATATTACTGTCACCACCTAGCACTATCCAGGCAATGTCAGGGTTAGCAAGGCAAAATGGAAAGGTTAAATAACACCTAGAGTCTCATAATATAATACCCAAAATGATCTCAAAACCCAGAAAGGTCTCAAGCTGGATGAAAAATCATGACCAGTAGATGCCTACACTGAGATGGTAGAGATGCTAGAATTATCTGACAAACATTTCAAAGCAAACATCATTTTAAAAAAATGTTTCAATGAGCAATTACAAACATGCCTAAAATGTATGAAAAACTATGAATTTCCAGCAAACACATGGAAGATATAAAGAAAAAAAAAAGAAAATGTTGGAAATGAAAAGTACAATAGCCAAAATAAATGACTCAATGGGTAAGCTCAAGAGCAGAATGAAGACAGAGAGAAAAATCAGTGAACTGAAAGGTGCAACAATAGAATTTTATTCTGAACAAAGAGAGGAAACAGACTGAAAAAAGTAAATGAACAATGCCTCAAGGATCTGTGTGTAGGACTTTAACCAAAGATCTAATGCTTGTATCGTCAGTGTCCCAGAAGGAGAAAGGAAAGAGGACAGAGAAGAAAAAGGATTTTTTTAATGGTTGAAAAATTCTCAAGTTTGAGCTGAGCTTGGTGGTTCAGCCTGTAATCCCGTGCTTTGGGAGGTTGAGGTGAGTGGATTGCCTGAGCCTGTGGGTTCAAGACCTGCCTGGGCAACTTGGCGAGACCTCATCTCTACAATAAATAAAAAAAATTAGCCAGGCGTGGTAGTGCGCGCCTGTAGTTCCAGTTACTTGGAAGGCTGAGGCAGAAGGATCACCAGAGCCCAGCAGGTTGAGGCTGCAGTGGCCGGGAGCGTGCCACTGTACTCCAGTCTGGGCGACAGAGTGAGACTCTGACTCAAAAAAAAAATTCTCAAGTTTGGCAAAGGACATAAACTTGAAGATTTGAGAAGCTCTCCTGAACACCAATTAGGATAAACCCAAGGAAATTCATAACAAGAGACAGTCATAGTCAAATTTCTGAAAACTAAAACAAAAAACTTGAGAATTGTGAGATAGACATGATACCATAGCTAGGGAAAAAACAATTAGAATGACAGGATTTTTCATTAGAAACTACAGAAGCCAGAGGAAGTGATATAACATTTTTCAAGTGCTCAGAGAAAAGAAATGTCAACTCAGAATCTTATATCCCTCAGAAATGAAGAATAAACCTCAAAATATTCTCAAATGAAGAAAAACTAGGATAATTTGTTGCCAACAAACCTACTCCAAAAGAATGCCTGAAGGAAAAATATCTGAGCAGAAAAGAAACAATACAAGAAAGAATCCTGGAATATCAAGAAAGAATAAAGAACCTGTTGGGAGCCAGCCTTGGAAGCCCACCTGATTGACAGGGTCCTGGTGGGCTGAAGACCTCGGGCCACAGGGCAAGCCCGGGAAGTTGAGGCCCTTCTGTCTTCCACCTTTGCTGTTTGGTATGGCTGAAGAAATTCTGTGCAGTCGTGGAAGAAGAAGATGGCATGTTTATGTGAAGTACTCACAGCTAACCTGAGAATGTCATGGTTCATTTTCCATTTTCCCACTATGCCACTTGACCTTTTCTACATATGCAAGGGTTAAACTCTGAAGCACATCAAGAATGCTTTCTTTCACTTGGTTATAAGTTACTAGATATTGCTTAAGTAATAAATGATATAAGTATATTCACTACTTATTTGATTTAGGATTATGCAGTTTAGTGTTTAGACAAGGTTTTTTAGAAGCACAAATTTATAGTAAGTTCATTATGAATTCATTATAAGTTCTAACACTTATCTAGGAGTTATGTAGGGGATTTATAACACTGTTTTCACAGACTTAGGATAAAGATTAATCGTTAAGATTTTTACTTAATTCTATAGTTAAGATTTTAAGTAAATGTTTATAGAGTGGGTTTTCACTGAATTCATAATATATTAATTAGATACTTTTATGATAAATTAACTAAATACAAAAGCAACCTTGGGGGCCTAGGAAACATCACTTAAAGCTTCTTTTGAGTTTTCTTTAGAAATAAACACTGCAGGATAAGAGAAAAGTAACGAAGACACCTGGACAAGAAAGGTGATTACAAAGCTTTGAAGGTCATAGAAGCCCCAGATGGGAAAACTACTGCTGCATGGAGAAATGTACACTTGGAAACTTTCTTGAGACATTTCAAGGACTGTAATCGGGACTTTGGACTAAAACTATCATTTTTGGCTTTATGATAGTTTTAGTTTGGCTTGTTTGTCGTTTCTAGACTGCTAGATGGTGGTAACTTTTAAAGCATATGTACGTGAAGGAATTTTCTTTGTCTTGCCCCTTTACAAATGGTATAAAAGCTCTGTGTTAACTAACATTAAATTGTCATCTGTTCAGGAAGCAGGTGTCCGAGTATAATATTTTCGTCCTTCGCCTATCCGTCTTTCCTTAAGGAAACCTCACGACCCAGCAAGGGGCTGGACCCCTTCAAGAACCCAGAAAATAGAAATAGGGTAAATGCAACAGACTTTCATTCTGTTGAATATTCTAATTTTGTTTGATGGTCGAAGTAAACTTAGAGCACTGTCTGATGTGTTTGAAATTTATGTTGAGGCACTATATAAGACAATGAATTATAAACCAGGGAAGGTAAGGAAACATAAAGGGAGGTAAAGTTCTGAACTGGTAAAATGAGACCAGCAATACACTGTGATGAGTTATGTATATGCAATACCTATAGATATTTAGATAATAGAGCAACAACTAAAAGCTATACGAAGATATACATTATATGTGACACCGTAGATAAAGCAAAATGGAATTCTAAAAAATGTTCAAGCAACCCACAAAAGGTAGACAACAGAGCAATAAAAAGAGAGAAAACAAAAAATAAAATCGGATATGTAAGGCCCAATATACCAATAATTGCATTAAATATAAATGGTCTGAATACACCAATTAAAAGGCAGATATTGCCAGAGTGGATTAAAAGATGTGACCCAACTACAAGAAACCCACTTCAAATATAATGATATAGAGAGTCTAAAAATGGCTGTATTAATATCAGATAAAGAGAACTTAGAGAAATAAAAATTATTAGACAGAGAGAGAGATACTACATAATGACTGGAAAACTTGATCCTAAAGAAGACTTAATAATCCTTAAGGTATGTGCACCAAAAAACAGAGTTGCAAAATGTGAAGCAAAGACTGATAGAACTTGAAGGAAGAATCCACAATGTGATTGGAGATTTCACACACCTGTCATCAGTCTTTAGAACTAGACATAAAATCAGCATGAACATAGAAAAACTCAACACCACCACCAGTTAACAGTATCTGATCAACATTTATAGAATACACTCAGCAAGAGAAGAACACAGAGTGTTTTCAAGTGTTCAAGAACGCATACCAAGATAGACCAAATTTGGGGTCATAAAAAAAAAATTAACAGATTTAAAAGAATTGGAATGTGCCAGACACAGTGATTCATGCTTGTAAACCCAGAACTTTGGTAGCCAATGCAGGAGAATTGCTTGTGCTCAGAAATTTGAGACCAGCCTAGGCAACATAGTGGGACCTTGTCTCTACAAAAAAGAAAAAGAAAAAAAATTAGCTGGGCATGGTGGTGTGCACCTGTAGTCCCAGCTACTAAGGAGGCTGAGGAGGGAGGACTTAAGAGTATAGTGAGCCATGATTATGCTACTGTAGTCCGGTCTGGGCAACAGAGTAAGATCTTGACTCCAAAAAAAAAAAAAAAAAAAAAGGAATTGGAATAATACAGAGTATCCCCAATCACATGTAATCAAAGTAGACATCTATAAGAGAAAGATAGAAAAATCTTCAAACACTTGAAAACGAAACAACACAACAACTTCTAAATATTCCATGGGTAAAAGAGGAAGTTTCAAGCGGAGTTAAAAAATATGTTGAAGTGAGTGAAAGTAAAAATACAATATATAAAAATTTATGGAAGACAACTAGAGAAATGTTGAGAGGGAAATTTTTAACACTAAATGCATACTTCATAAAAAAGGGAACAAACTGGAAACAGTGGCACGTGTCTGTAGTTCCAGCTACTCAGGAGTCTGAGGTGGGAATATCAGTTGAGCCCAGGAGTTCAAGACTTAGCTTGGGTAACAGAGCAAGACACCATCGAGAGAGAGAGAGAGAGAGAGAGAGAGAGAGAGAGAGAGAGAGAGAGGAGAAAGAGAAAAAGCCAAAAAGGAAGAAAGAAAAGAGGGAAAGTCCCAAATTAATATTCTAAGCTGCCACCTTAAGTATCCAGAAAAAGAAAGGCAAAAATAAGCCCAAAGTAAGTGGAAGAAAGAAAAAATAAATATAAGAACAAATCCAAATTTTAAAACAAAAAGCAATAGATAAAATAAATGAGATAAAGAACTTATCCTTTGAAAAGATCAATAAAGTTGACAAAAAAGTGAAGACATATTTATTCATATCAGTAACAAAAGATAAAGAATTATCACAGACTCTGCAGACATCAAAACAATAATAGGGCAGAACTACAAACAACTATACACACATAAATCTGAAAACTTCGATGAAATGGACTCAATTCCTTGAAGAACACAAGCTACTACAACTTACCAATATTAAACCGATATTTTGAATATCTTATAGCACATAAGAAATAAATGTGTAATTTAAAAACTCCCCTCAAAGAAATCTCTAAACCCAAATACTTTCACTGAAGAATTATACCAAACATTTAAAGAATTAACCCAAATTTAACACAATCTCTTCCAGAAAACAGAAGAAAAAGAAATACTTCAAATGTCTTTCAAAGATAGTACTACTCATCTATCAAAACCATAAAAATCCAGTACAAAAAAGGAAACTACAGACCAATATCCCTCATGAATATAGACATAAAAGTCTTAAAATGACTAGCAAACAGAATTTAGCAACAAAAGAAGGGATTATATACTATGACCACAAAGTGTTTATTTCAGGGATGCAAGGCTAATTAAAAAATGAAGTCAACTATATGATCCATCATATTAAAGGTTAAAGAAGAAAATCATATGATCTTATTGAGTGTGGTAGAAAAATCATTTGACAAAATTCACTACCCACTCATGATCCAACTTTCAGAGAAATAGCAACAGAGGGGGACTTCCTAAGCTTGGTAAAGCACATCTGCAAAAACCCACTGTTGACATTACACTTAATGGTAATAGACTGAATGATTTTCCCCTAAGACTGGGAAAAAGACAAGGATGTCTGTCACTATTCAATTAGTGCTAGAAGGTCTAACCAGTGCAATAATAAAAGAAAAGAAAATAGAAGGGATACAGACCAGAAGGCAAGAAATAAAACTGCCCCAGTTGCAAACGACATAATTGTTTATGTGGAAAATCCCAAGTAATCTAAAAAAATTCCTGAATTTAGCAATTGAGTTCAGCAAGGCCACAGGATATAGATAAACATTTTTAAAAATTGTATGTATGTATAATAAATGGATGGACATCAAAATTTAAAATGCAGTACCACTTACAGTTGCTCAAAACAAATAAAATACTTAAGCATAAATCCATCAAAACAGATACAAGATTTGTGTGCTGAAAACTGAAAATGCTAATGAAAGAAATCAAAGAATATCTAAATAAGTGGAGAGGCATACCATATTTATATTTTAGAAGACTCAACATAGTAAAGATATAAATTCTTCCCAAATTGATATAAATATTCAATGCAATTTCTATAAAGATCCATAACAGATTTTTCTGTAGTGATAAGATTTAAAAATATACATATAAAAAAACCCCAAGAAACTAGAATAGTTCAAACAAATTTGAAAAAGAAGAATAAAATGGAAGGAATCAGTCTGATTTCAAGACTTACATAGCTGGAGTAAACAAGACATATATCAGATGAGAGACTTGTATCAAGAATATGTAATCTACTCAGGGGTCTGAGGCAGCAAGATCACTGGAACTCAGGAGTTTGAGACTTCCATGAGCTGTAATGTCACCACATGAAGAACAACTCAGCAACAAAGAGGACTGAGCTGGAGATATTAGCAGCCATGTGGAAGAATCTCAAAATGTTATGCCAAACAACGAAGCCAGACACAAAAGAGTACAATCTGTATGATTTCCTTTACATGAGATTCTAAAAAGTCAAACACAATTTCTATTTACAGACCAAAGAGTTGCTTTCTGGGACTGATGTTGTAAGGGGTTGGCTCAGAAAGGGCCTGGGAAACTTTTTAGCATAATGGAAATGCTCTCTACTTTAATTGTAGCATGGGTCACTCTAATTGAAATGTGGTGGAGGGGACCCAAAAACACCGGAATTATTTTTGGAGGGCTGGCCTCATGTAATAGGGGCTTCTTCTGCTAGGTAAGTGTTCTAGGGACCCATTGGCATCAGCGTACCAGCTAGCGTTGTTGTGAGAGGCTGTGTTCAGTTTCAGTGTATGTTTTGGGAGATTCTTTCAACACATTTGTCCTTTTCATGATGGGGGATTTATATGAACAATCTGCCCACACCGTGCTGAGTGTTCAGCAGTTTTTGACCAAAACACAGTATTACACCTCAGCCCCTGCCCCCAGCCCGTGCCTCAACCTCCCTATTCACCCAATCTTGCCCTCAGCGACATTTTTGTTTGTTTGATGAAAAAAGTCTACAAAGAGAAATGTTTTGCTGATGTGGAAGAGGTGAAACAAAAAATGGCAAAATTATTAAAGGGCATTAAAACTGACGAGTTCAAAAACTGTTTTAAGTGGTGGAAAAAGCATCTAGATAGGTGTATTGCCTCAAATGGAAAGTACTTTGAAGGTGACAAGTTTAAACGTGTAAGAATAAATACACAATTTCTTATAAATAAATTTCAGGTTTTTGGGGTCCCTCTCATACACTTAAAATAGGTGCATTTATGTGCACATAAATTAATTTTTGTTTAAAACAATAAGGTCAATTTAAAATAAATAATTTTCAGTCTTTGATAGATCAAATAAGAAAATAGAAGAACTGAATACTATATTTAATTGTAATAGATGAGTGAGAGAAATAAACAAAATATTCCATGAATATATTACTCTCATATTTTCAGAGAACATTTTTAAAATTAATGATCTCATAAGTTACAAAGAAAAAATGAATACTAACAAAGAAGGATTTCACTGACACATTCATATACTGCAATGCAATGAAATAAGGAATGAATTGCAAAATAATAAATAAAAATCACTTGGAAAATTAAAAATGTCCTCATAAATAAACTTAAGTCAAAAATAAAATCATACTACAACTACATGCTAGAAAAATAATTATGATAACACTGTATATCAAAACTTAAGAGACTCCAAGGTAATGCTCAGAGGATAATTCATAATTTTAATGTTGTCTATTATGAAGCAAAGAAGAATAAAAATAAATGAACTAAACGTTCATTTTATGAAGTAAAAAAGGAAAATAAAATGGACTTAACTAAAGAAGAAAGAATTAATAAGATTAAAACTAATGAATCTGAAAAAATGAAAGCAAAAGAATTAATGAATTCAAGATATGATTCTTTTAAAAATATTTTTACTAAGACAAAGTTAGGGCAAAAAATAATCAATAAAAAAGAGAGAGAAAGGGTAAATTAATATTTTTCTGAGTGATATCAGTGAAAATGGCAAAGCAAAGACTCTAAAAATTCTCTCTTCCATGAAAGCAATGAGAAACTGGCAGGAAAAAAATGGTCAGAATCATCCTCTTCAGAATTCTGAAACTAAACACAAGGCATGCAGCAATATGGAGAGTGTTTATTCAACAAAACAGCTGAATCTTGGTAAGAACAACAAGCTTTGTGGTGTTTTAGTTGCTTTAGTCCAATCTCCCATTCTCCAGTGCTGCTGTAACCTTGAAAACCAATAGCCTGATTTGTGGTGAAAACCAGCAGTCTGGTAGCTACCAGAAGGAGCAGATCAGAGCGGTACCTCCTTCAAATTTTCAATGCCAGTGAATTTTCATTATTTGATCTATCTGGTGAATCCCTGGAATATCTTAGGTTCAAGGTTATACTTATTTGACCAGATTCAGTGCTTGCCCAATGCAAAAAGCCCAGAGGTGTTTGTCAAAAACAGTGGCAGGCAATTGTTTAACTTCCTGGTTTCCTGAGGTGGTAGATTATAGTTGGAACAAACAAAGGCCAAAACAAAAAAGCTTACTAGCAGAAACTGAGGAATGAGATGTTCATAAGGGCTTTGAAAAGATCTGACACTCTAAAATTCCAGTAACCTTTTATTTTTGCAGAAATTGATAAGCTGATCCTAAAATTCACATGGAAATACAAAAGTCTAAGAATATCCAAAATAACCTTGAAAAAGAAAAATAGCCTGGGCACGGTGGTTCATGCCTTTAACCCCAGCAGTTTGGGAGGCTGAGGGGAGAGGATTGCCCAAGCCCATGGGTTTGAGACCATCCTGGGCAACTTGGCGACCTCATC
The DNA here is from genome assembly GCF_000164805.1 of Carlito syrichta. Taxonomy (NCBI): domain Eukaryota; kingdom Metazoa; phylum Chordata; class Mammalia; order Primates; family Tarsiidae; genus Carlito; species Carlito syrichta. The sequence continues at coordinate 3,266 of NW_007247045.1, read as the reverse complement.
TCTACAATAAATCAAAAATTAGCTGAGCGTGGTGGCACATGCCTCTGGTCCCAACTACTTGAAAGGCTGAGGCGGAAGTATCACCTGACCTCAGCAGGTAGAGACTGTGGTGGCCGTGAGCGTACCACTGCACTCCAGCCTGGGCGATAGAGTGAGACCCCAACTCAAAAAAAAAAAAAAAAAAAAGAAAAGAAAAAGAAAAACAATGTCGAGGACTCATGCTTTGAAATTAAACTTTTTAGATATAACACCTAGCAGTCTAGCAAGCAAAAAATAAATAAAAACTTGGATTTTCTCAAAATCTTAAATTTTGTGCTTCAACAGATACTATCAAGAAACTGAAAAGACAACTCGCAGAATGGGAAAAAATTTGCGGATGAAATGTTTATGTGATACTCATATATATGATATGTGTCTTATATCCAGAATATATAAGGAACTCTTATTACTCAACAATAAAAAGACAAATAACTCAATTTAAGACAGCGCAATAGGTAAAGAATGTGAACAGACATTCTCCTAAGAAGATATACAAATTGTGAATAAACACTTGAAAAGATGCTCAGCCTTATTAGTCTTAAGGGAAATACAAATTAAAACTAAAAAGAGTAAGCATAAGTTTACAATATAGCCCAGCAATATCACCTCTAGTTACCTACCTAAGAGAATTGAAAACATGCTCACACAAAAAAATAGTACATGGATGTTCAGCATTATTCATAATAGCTAAAGAGTGGGAACCACTGAAATGTCCATGAAGGGTAAATGGATAGAAATAAGTGGGTTATACCTGTACAATGGAATATTATTTGATCATAAAATGAAATGAAGTACTGATACACGCTACAACATGGATGAATCTTGAAAATACTATGCTAGGTAAAAGAAGCCAGACATCAAAAGCCACATATAGTATGATTCCAGTTATATGAAATATCCAGAACAGGCAAGTCTATAGCAACACATTTGTGCTTGTCAGGAACTGTGCGGAGTGGGGAATGGAGATGGCAGCTTAATGGGCACCAGGTTTCCTTTAGGAGTGATGAAAATGTTCTGGAATTAGTGGTAATAAGTGTAAAACCTGTGAATATAAAAAAAACCCAGTGAACTGGACATTTTAAAGGGGTGAATTTTATGGTATGTGAATTATATCTCGATAAAAATTATACTATTCAAGATGATAAAGCAGTTTTAACTAAAGATCTAGAGAAAAAAGTTTACTCGTAAGTGCATATTATACAGAAATTACAGAAACGCTATGTTCAATGTTGACAATTTTAATGAACTGGATTATTTTATAAATCTATCTCCCTAAAATGGACTCAAAAAGAAATAGAAGCTGGAAAAAAATAAAAGACATGTGTGTTAGAAAACAAAAATAAATAAATAAAGTGGGGAAAAAAAGAAATAGAAAATCTTCATAGACTAAAAACCATTGCTGAATTGAGATGGTTGCCACAGGACAGCATCAAAAAAAGACATCATTTCCATATTATTTCATTAATGGATCTTTCTAATCCAAGCCTGATAACTGTTACAGACATACACAGAGAGCAAAACTTATGACCAGTTGTGCTTTGGGTTACAGACACAAAATTTCTTTAAAAAAAAAATTAAAGGATGATTAAATCCAGCTGTGCATTATAAAAAATACCATCACCACCAAATAGGGCTTATTATTAGAATAGAAGGTCAATTCAGTATGAAAATCCACTATTATAACTAATCATATTAATATGTCAAAGACGGAAAACCATATAAAACTGTTTTTAAGCCAGAGATAATACTCATGCAATTTGATTTTTTAAGTTACATTAAATAAAATGTCAGTATTATACTTAATGGCAAAGCACTAAAAACATTATAATTAAAGTCAGGAAAAAGATAACAAGGTCCAATATTATTTAATTCATCATATAAGTACCTGCCAATGCAATTAGGTGATAAGTTGTAATAAAAAGCATGTGCAATATTCAAAATATTTAACAAGGAGTTTAGTAATTTAAATTATACACACATTTAAATGTTAAAATTAAGTTCCTTTTACTCTCTAAGGAAACAAAGCTCTGTATATCTATATCTATATATCACAAAATTTCCCATTAATAGAGGTTATAGTTAAAATTGTTTATCAAATTATTCTCATAATTTCCAAATTATTTGTTTATTTTTTAAAATTGTTGGTGTGATGTTTTAAACTATACCATCACTAATTAAATGATGCTCCTCTCTGAGCTATAATCTGACACGAAAACCACATCAAATTCTTCCAACAACTAATCATTAATTGGTAGTTAGTGGACAACTTGGTAAACACAAGTCACTTAAGGTCAGCAGTGTTGTTCTTAGCACTGACTCATCTCTCGGCTTCTGTTGAACTAAAATATTAATTAATCTAAAATATTTTTAGGCTTTAAATTACTCTGGTTTCTATGTTTTAAAAATCTCACTGATCAAATAAGCCACAAATTGTTTACTATAATATTGTATTTAACTACAAAAATCATGTATCAATCTTAATTTACTTTTGATCTATTTGGAGTGCCAAAGAATGGCCAAAGCAATGGTAACTATAAACTAAAGAATACAATTTAGTAAGAAAAAATAAATTGAAAGAAAGCAAAAAATAATTATTATTTCACTTTTGCCACTAAACAACAAATGAATCTTTGATTATTTATTAATCTAATATATTTTCTCTTTGAATTAATAGTTTATCTTATTTTAAGGGGTATAGGCCAAGGCACAGTGACTCATGCCTTAGTCCCAGAAATCTGGGAAGCTGAGGGGAGAGGATCACTTGACGCCAAGAATTTGGGACCAGCCTAGGCAACATAACAAGAACCTTTCGCTAAAAAAAATTTAATTAAAAAATCAATTAATTATAAAAGTTTTCTCAATGAATTTTTAATTTATCATCATGCATCATATAGCATCAACAAAAATCTAATAATACATTGGAAGACTTAAGAATTGAAACAGTTCCTAAGGTGTGACACACGCCTGTAGTCTCACCTACTCAAGAGGCTGGGGCAACAGGTTCTCTTGAGCCCAGAAATTCAAGGCTGCAGTGAGCTACGATTGCACCACTGCACTTCAGCCTGGGCAACAGAGAGACATCTTGTCTCAAAAAGAAAAAAAAATTAATAATAATATAATAACTTCTTTTTTTTATTTCAATAGACATTTATTTAAAGTAATACATTTGCAACCAAATAATTCTTAAATTGTATGTTTTAGGTTTAACCATCTTCATAAAAATACTT
>NW_007247044.1:319683-320879 GCF_000164805.1 Carlito syrichta | reverse complement strand
TCAAAATAGTAAAAGCCATCTACGAGAAACCCACAGCCAGCATACTCCTAAATGGACAAAAATTGGAACCAATTCCCCTGAAAACTGGAACTAGACAAGGATGCCCACTCTCTCACCTCCTGTTCAACATAGTATTGGAAGTCCTGGCTAAAGCAATCAGAGAAGAGGAGGCAATCAGAGGTATTCAAATAGGAAAAGAGGAAGTCAAGTTATCTCTCTATGCAGATGATATGATGGTGTACCTTGAAAACCCAAGAGAATCTGTCAAAGGTCTCCTTACATTGATAAAAGCCTTTGGCAAAGTCTCAGGATACAAAATAAATGTACAAAAGACAATCACATTTCTCTACACCAATAATAAACAAACAGAAACCCAAATAAAAAACACAGTTCCATTCACAATAGCCACAAAAAAAATGAAATACCTTGGCATCTTCCTGACCAGAGACGTGAAAGACCTTTACAATGAAAATTACAAAACACTGCTCAAAGAAATCAAAGCCGACATGAACAAGTGGAAAAATATCCCATGCTCATGGATCGGAAGAATCAACATTGTGAAGATGTCCATCTTACCTAAGGCAATCTACAAATTCAATGCAATACCGATTAAATTACCAACAACATTCTTCTCAGACCTAGAAAAAACAACACAGGAATTCATATGGAAACACAAACATCCAAGAATAGCCAGAACAATCCTCAGCAAAAAAAACAAAGCAGGTGGTATCACAATACCAGATTTCAAACTTTACTATAAAGCTACAATCATCAAAACAGCTTGGTATTGGTACAGGAACAGGCATATAGATCAATGGAAAAGAATTGAGATTCCAGAAGCAAAACCTCAATTTCTCGACCAACTCATCTTCGACAAAGCCCCCACCACCTACCAATGGGGAGAGGAGAACCTATTCAGTAAATGGTGCTGGGAAAATTGGCTGACCACATGCAGAAGATTGAAACAGGACCCCTATCTATCCCCATGCACAAAGGTTAACTCCAAATGGATCAGAGACCTAAATGTAAAACCTCAAACCATAAGAACCTTAGAAAAGGAAGGAAATACTCTCATGGAAATCGGAACTGGCATCCAATTTCTGTACAAAACCCGAAACCCACAGGACTTAAGAGAGAAGATAGACAAATGGGACCTTATTAAACTGACAGCTTCTGCAAAGCCAAAGAAACCATCA